>NC_086447.1:429606642-429906642 GCF_028390025.1 Pseudophryne corroboree | reverse complement strand
CGGCTGCCCGAGAGGTCTCGGCATTACAACTCTGCCGAGCAGCTACGTGGTCAGGGGAGAACACGTTTGTAAAATTCTACAAATTTGATATCCTGGCAAAAGAGGACCTGGAGTTCTCTCATTCGGTGCTGCAGAGTCATCCGCACTCTCCCGCCCGTTTGGGAGCTTTGGTATAATCCCCATGGTCCTTTCAGGAACCCCAGCATCCACTAGGACGATAGAGAAAATAAGAATTTACTTACCGATAATTCTATTTCTCGGAGTCCGTAGTGGATGCTGGGCGCCCATCCCAAGTGCGGATTATCTGCAATACTTGTACATAGTTACAAAAATCGGGTTATTATTGTTGTGAGCCATCTTTTCAGAGGCTCCGCTGTTATCATACTGTTAACTGGGTTTAGATCACAAGTTGTACGGTGTGATTGGTGTGGCTGGTATGAGTCTTACCCGGGATTCATAATTCCTCCCTTATTGTGTACGCTCGTCCGGGCACAGTACCTAACTGGCTTGGAGGAGGGTCATAGGGGGAGGAGCCAGTGCACACCACCTGATCCTAAAGCTTTACTTTTTGTGCCCTGTCTCCTGCGGAGCCGCTATTCCCCATGGTCCTTTCAGGAACCCCAGCATCCACTACGGACTCCGAGAAATAGAATTATCGGTAAGTAAATTCTTATTTTCTGTAGGGTGCTTGTTACTCTTTATGGAAACTTATGCCTACAAAAGGAAATGTAGTAAGTCGCTGCACCTTTCTACATAATGTACTGAAGAACAGGCTTCATTTTTGTTTAGCTGCTTCTTTTGGAATACTAATAAATTTTGCCTTTTATTTTGCACTTGTAGTGTCAGGAAATTTTATTGTAGTCGGCCAGCCACAAGGTGGACATGAAAACCTGGTGCTGTACTGGGCAAACAGAAGAGGCGCTGGAAACAATTTCAGAGTATAGGGGCCTACACACTGTGCGATTCTGGCTACGAATGATTTTAGCTTAACGATTTTCCCTTGCAGCTCCTGGAGTCTGGAACCAACAATCTACATTATACACACTGAATGATTTTGGCTAAACAGTGGTCTGGAATGTCAGGGATGGTGGGTGGGACTTCTGGGGGGTATAATCATTATCGTTGGCTTGGATCGTTAGTACCGTACATAAATAAACGATGTGCACTAAGTCAAAATATACTGCATGCACAGTCTATTTTTCCCAGCGATGACGATATGCAGGAGCGTGCATTGTTCATTGTTGCTTCTATACACACGGTACGATATGCACTAGACTATATAGTCCATATCATTAGGTAGAATCGTACCATGTGTCTATACGGCTTTAGGCTAAAGCTGGGTACACACTAGAGCGATGTCGGCACAAAATGCCATTTTGTAACGACATTTTGCCTACATCGCTCAGTGTGTATGCATGATTGCACTTTCCCACGGATGTTAGTGATGGACGCTTGGTTCTATGTGCTGCACATAAAGCTAAGCGTTCTCGCTAGCGCCCTGTATTATGCTAACGGAGAATGGAACATGTTTGTTTCGACCTTCATTAGCATCGCCCCAGTATGTACATATAATCTAGGGCTGGCGGGGATTCGTTCTGTCGTCGGAACGAATCCCTGTTGCTCTAGTGTGTACCCACCTTTACTGTAAGGGGAAGTAGCAGACAAGTGAAAATGGAACAAGTTAATGGGAATGCCACTTTACATTTCTTCTGTGTCTAGTTTTGAGGTGGAAACTTATAGAAAAATGTGGTGACTTGCGCCCTTCTAGCTGCTGCTCAGATCCACTCACAAGAGCACCAAACTCGTTGGAAACATATATACAAAACAATGGAGAGCGATCCTTGAGCGCTGCTAGATGATCCCAAAAGTTCCTGATGACCTGTATATTATTGATACGGGTGGAAGAATAAAATCAATCAACCAGTGAACACTGTACTGTAATCACTGTGTGGGAACCTTTGAACTCACCATAGCTCAGTGAGATGCGTTCACGTAAAGGTTTCTTTGATTGGTCGTAATTAAATTTCCACCAATAGCCACTCATAAGCACATATGAAATGACACTCACCTGGGCTTAAAGGCCCTATATGCACAGAAAGGTTTCTTTCATCCACGTATTTTCAAGCAGGCAGACGTGACCAAAAGTTCATAAAAACAATTTATTCATCCGTAAGAAATAATCCATAAAAACATACAAGTAAAATAGTTCCTCCTGATTAAGCTGGGAGATGTTTTGTTCCACTCTTAATCTGTTTAGAGTGGAACAAAACATTTTTTCTCTAACGTCCTAGTGGATGCTGGGAACTCCGTAAGGACCATGGGGAATAGCGGGCTCCGAAGGAGGCTGGGCACTCTAGAAAGATCTTAGACTACCTGGTGTGCACTGGCTCCTCCCACTATGACCCTCCTCCAAGCCTCAGTTAGATTTCGTGCCCGGCCGAGGTTGGATGCACACTAGGGGCTCTCCTGAGCTCTTAGAAAGTTATAGTCTTAGAATTTGTTATTTTCAGTGAGACCTGCTGGCAACAGGCTCACTGCAGCGAGGGACTAAGGGGAGAAGAAGCGAACTCGCCTGCTTGCAGCCGGATTGGGCTTCTTAGGCTACTGGACACCATTAGCTCCAGAGGGATCGACCGCAGGCCCAGCCTTGATGTTCGGTCCCGGAGCCGCGCCGCCGTCCCCCTTACAGAGCCAGAAGCAAGAAGATGGTCCGGAAAATCGGCGGCATGAAGACTCTGTCTTCACCAAGGTAGCGCACAGCACTGCAGCTGTGCGCCATTGCTCCTCTCACACACTTCACACTCCGGTCACTGAGGGTGCAGGGCGCTGGGGGGGGCGCCCTGAGGCAGCAATAAAAACACCTTGGCTGGCTAAAATACCTCAATATATGGCCCCAGGGGCTATATATGAGGTAAATACCCCTGCCAGAATTCCATAAAAAACGGGAGAATAGGCCGCGAAAAAGGGGCGGAGCCTATCTCCTCAGCACACTGGCGCCATTTTTCCCTCACAGCTCGGCTGGAGGGAAGCTCCCTGGCTCTTCCCTGCAATTCTACAGTACAGTAAGAGGGAAAAGAGAGGGGGGGCATTAAAATTGGCACTGTATACAGTATATTATATAAAAGCTATTAGGGACATAACTCAGTTAGTCCCTGTATATATATAGCGCTCTGGTGTGTGCTGGCATACTCTTACTCTGTCCCCCCAAAGGGCTTTTGTGGGTCCTGTCCTCGTTTAGAGCATTCCCTGTGTGTCTGCGGTGTGTCGGTACGGCTGTGTCGACATGTTGAATGAGGAGGCTTATATGGTGACAGAACAGAGGCCGATATATGTGATGTCGCCCCCTGTGGGGCCGACACCAGAGTGGATGGATAGGTGAAAGGTATTAACCGACAGTGTCAACTCCTTACATAAAAGGGTGGATGACGTAACAGCTGTGGGACAGCCGGCTTCGCAGCCCGCGCCTGCCCAGGCGTCTCAAAGGCCATCAGGGGCTCAAAAACGCCCGCTCTCTCAGATGGCAGACACAGATGTCGACACGGAGTCTGACTCCAGTGTCGACAAGGTGGAGACATATACACAATCCACTAGGAACATCCGTGACGTGATCCCGGCAATAAAAAATGTGTTATACATTTCTGACTTTAACCCAAGCACCTCTAAAAATGGGTTTTAGGTTTGGGGAGAAAAAACAGGCAGTGTTTTGTTCCCCCATCAGATGAATAAATGAAGTGTGTGAAAGCGTGGGTTCCCCCGTTAAGAAACTGGTAATTTATAAAAAGTTACTGATGGCGTACCCTTTCCCGCCAGGTGGATAAGTTACGCTGGGAGATATCCCCTAGGGTGGATAAGGCGCTCACACGTTTGTCAAAAAAGGTGGCACTGCCGTCTTAGGATACGGCCACTTTAATAGGTACCTGTTGATAAAAAACAGGAGGCTATCCTGAAGTCTGTATTTACACACTCAGGTACTAGACTGAGACCTACAGATAGTGCTGCTGCAGCGTGGTCGGTGACCCTGTCAAACAGGGATACTAGTTGGCAAACATAAAAACATATTAAAGACGTCGTCTTATATATGGGGGATGCACAGAGGATATTTTGCCGGCTGGCATCCAAAATAAATGTAATGTCCAAACTGTCAGGAGGGTATTAGAGACCTGTCACTGGACAGGTGATGCTGACTTAAAAAGCGCATAGAGAGCCTTATAAGGGTGAGGAATTATTTGGGGATGGTCTCTGGGACCTCGTATCCACAGCAACTGCTGGGAAGAAATAATTTTACCTCAGGTTTCCTCACAGACAAAGGTACAGTCCTTTCGGCTTCAGAAAAGCAAGCGGGTCAAATGGCGCTTCCTTTCTGTACAGAGACAAGGGTAGAGGGAAAAAAGCTGCACCAGTCAGCCTGTTCCCAGAATCAAGATTCTTCCCCCGCCTCCTGTGAGGCCACACCATGACGCGGGTGCTCCACAGGTGTAGTCAGGTACGGTGGGGGGCCGTCTAAAAAAATTCAGCAATTAGTGGGCTCGCTCACAGGTGGATCCCTGTTTCTTTCAAGTAGTATTTCAGGGGTACAAGCTGGAATTCGAGATGTCTCCCCCCAGCCGTTTCCTAAAATATGCCTTGCTGACAACTCCCTCAGGCAGGGAGGCTGTGCTAGAGGCAATTAATAAGCGGTATTCCCAGCAGGTAATACTCAAGGTGCCCCTACTTCAACAAGGACGGGGTTACTATTCCACACGGGTTGGGGTACCGAAACCGCATGGTTCGGTGTGACCCATTTTATATTTAAAATCCTTGAACACAAAAATTCAAGTTCAAGATGGAATCGCTCAGGGCGGTTATTCCAAGCCTGGACGAGGGGGATTACATGGTATCCTGGGACATCAAGGATGCTTACCTGCATGTCCCCATTTACCATCCTCGCCAGGAGTACCTCAGATTTGTGGTACATGATTACCATTACCAAGTCCAGACACTGCCGTTTGGACTGTACATGGCACCGAGGGTGTTTTATCAAGGTAATGGCCGAAATGTTGATACTCCTTCAAAAAAAGGGAGTTGTAATTATCCCGTACTTGGACAATCTCGTTATAAGGGCGAGGTCCAAGGAGCAGTTGGTAGTCGGGGTAGCACTATTTTGGAAAGTGCTACAACAGCATGGTTGGATTCTAAACAGTCCAAAGTCACAGCTGGTTCCTATGACACGTCTACTGTTCCTGGGGATGGTTCTGGACATAAACCAGAAATAGTGTTTCTCCCGGAGGAGAAAGCCAAGGAGTTGTCATCTCTAGTCAGAGACCTCCTGAAGCCAAAATAGGTAGCGGTGCATCATTGCACGCGAGTCCTGGGAAAAATGGTAGCTTCCTACGAAGCAATCCCATTAGGCAGGTTCCATACAAGAACTTTTCAGAGGGACCTGTTGGACAAGTGGTCCGGATCGCATCTTTCGATGCATAGGCTGATAACCCTGTCTCCAAGGACCAGGGTATCTCTACTGTGGTGGCTGCAGAGTGCCCATCTTCAAGAGGGCCGCAGGTTCGGCATACAGGACTAGGTCCTAGTGACCATGGATTCCAGCCTTTGAGGCTGGGAGGCAGTCACACAGGGAAGAAATTTCCAGGGACTTTGGTCAAGTCAGGTTATTTCCCTACACATAAATATTCTGGAACTGAGGGCCATTTACAATGCCCTGAGGCCGGCAAGGCCTCTGCTTCAAAACCAGCCGGTACTGATCCAATCAGACAACATCACGGCAGTCGCCCATGTAAACCAACAGGGCGGCACAAGAAGCAGGATGGCGATGGCAGAAGCCACAAGGATTCTCCGATAGGCGGAAAATCATGTGTTAGCACTGTCAGCAGTGTTCATTCCCGGAGTGGACAACTGGGAAGCAGATCTTCTCAACAGACACGACCTCCACCCGGGAGAATGGGGACTTCCTCCAGAAGTCTTCCAATAGGATTGTACACCATTGGGAAAGGCCACAGGTGGACATGATGGCGTCCCGCCTCAACAAAAAGCTATAAAAGATATTGCACCGGATCAAGGGACCCTCAGGCGATAGCTATGGACGCTCTGGTAACACCGTGGGTGTACCAGTCGGTTTATGTGTTCTCCCCTCTGCCTCTCATACCAAAGGTACTGAGAATAATAAGAAGGCGAGGAGTAAGAACGATACTCGTGGATGGCCAAGAAGAGCTTGGTACCCAGAACTTCAAGAATTTATATCAGAGGACCCATGGCCTCTGCCACTCAGACAGGACCTGCGGCAGCAGGGGCCCTGTCTGTTCCAAGACTTACCGCGGCTGCGTTTGTCGGCATGGCGGTTGAACGCCGGATCCTGAAGGAAAAGGGCATTCCGGAGGAAGTCATTCCTACGCTTACTAAAGCCAGGAAAGAGGTTACAGCAACTCATTATCACCGCATATGGCGAAAATATGTTGCATGGTGTGAGGCCGAAAGGGCCCCAACAGAGGAATTTCAACTAGGTCGATTTCTGCATTTCCTGCAAGCAGGAGTGACTATGGGCCTTAAATTGGGTTCCATTAAGGTACAGATCTCGGCTCTGTCGATTTTCTTTCAAAAAGAACTAGCTTCAGTACCTGAAGTTCAGACATTTATAAAAGGAGTGCTGCAGAGTCAGCCCCCGTTTGTGCCTCCTGTGGCACCTTGGGATCTCAACGTGGTGTTGAGTTTCTTAAAATCACATTGGTTTGAACCACTAAAAACCGTGGATCTGAAATATCTCACGTGCAAGGTGGTTATGTTATTGGCCTTGGCTTCTGCCAGGCGAGTATCAAAGTTGGCGGCTTTGTCTTGTAAAAGCCCTTATTTGATTTTCCATATGGATAGGGCAGAATTGAGGACTCGTCCCCAGTTTCTCCCAAAGGTGGTGTCAGCGTTTCACCTGAACCATCCTATTGTGGTGCCTGGGCTACTAGGGACTTGGAGGACTCCAAGTTGCTAGACGTTGTCAGGGCACTGAAAATATATGTTTCCAGAACGGCTAGAGTCAGAAAATCTGACTCGCTGTTTATCCTATATGCACCTAACAAGCTGGGTGCTCCTGCTTCTAAGCAGACTATTGCTCGTTGGATTTGTAGTACAATTCAGCTTGCACATACTGTGGCAGTCCTGCCACAGCCAAAATCTGTCAATGCCCATTCCACAAGGAAGGTGGGCTCATCTTGGGCGGCTGCCCGAGAGGTCTCGGCTTTACAACTTTGCCGAGCAGCTACTTGGTCAGGGGCAAACACGTTTGCAAAATTCTACAAATTTGATACCCTGGCTGAGGAGGACCTGGAGTTCTCTCATTCAGTGCTGCAGAGTCATCCGCACTCTCCCGCCCGTTTGGGAGCTTTGGTATAATCCCCATGGTCCTTACGGAGTTCCCAGCATCCACTAGGACGTTAGAGAAAATAAGAATTTACTCACCGGTAATTCTGTTTCTCGTAGTCCGTAGTGGATGCTGGGCGCCCATCCCAAGTGCGGTTTATCTGCAATACTTGTACATAGTAATTGTTAACTAAATCGGGTTATTGTTGAGCCATCTGTTGAGAGGCTCTATTGTTTCATACTGTTAACTGTGTTTCATATCACGAGTTGTACGGTGTGATTGGTGTGGCTGGTATGAGTCTTACCCGGGATTCAAAATCCTTCCTTATTGTGTACGCTCGTCCGGGCACAGTATCCTAACTGAGGCTTGGAGGAGGGTCATAGTGGGAGGAGCCAGTGCACACCAGGTAGTCTAAGATCTTTCTAGAGTGCCCAGCCTCCTTCGGAGCCCGCTATTCCCCATGGTCCTTACGGAGTTCCCAGCATCCACTACGGACTACGAGAAACAGAATTACCGGTGAGTAAATTCTTATTTTATGAACTTTTGGTCACGTCTGCCTGCTTGAAAATACGTGGATGAAAGAAACCTTTCTGTGCATATAGGGCCTTTAAGCCCAGGTGAGTGTCATTTCATATGTGCTTATGAGTGGCTATTGGTGGAAATTTAATTACGACCAATCAAAGAAACCTTTACGTGAACGCATCTCACTGAGCTATGGTGAGTTCAAAGGTTCCCACACAGTGATTACAGTACAGTGTTCACTGGTTGATTGATTTTATTCTTCCACCCGTATCAATAATATACAGGTCATCAGGAACTTTTGGGATCATCTAGCAGCGCTCAAGGATCGCTCTCCATTGTTTTGTATAGTTTTGAGGTGGGAAAACTGTCACCAATCAGTTCTTTAGAATGCTCATCTCAGTGGCAGGAGCTAATTGCACTTTTCTCTTACGTCATAGAGGATGCTGGGGACTCCGTAAGGACCATGGGGTATAGACGGGCTCCGCAGGAGACATGGGTACTCTAAAGACTTTAGAATGGGTGTGCACTGGCTCCTCCCTCTATGCCCCTCCTCCAGACCTCAGTTAGATCCTGTGCCTAGAGGAGACTGGGTGCACTGCAGGGGAGCTTTACTGAGTTTCTCTGAAAAAGACTTTTTGTTAGGTTTTTTATTTTCAGGGAGCACTGCTGGCAACAGGCTCCCTGCATCGTGGGACTGAGGGCAGAGAAGCAGACCTACTTAAATGATAGGCTCTGCTTTTTAGGCTACTGGACACCATTAGTTCCAGAGGGTCGGAACGCAGGTCTCACCCTCGCCGTTCGTCCCGGAGCCGCGCCGCCGTCCTCACAGAGCCGGAAGATAAAAGCCGGGTGAGTATTAAGAAGAAAGAAGACTTCAAAGGCGGCAGAAGACTTCAGATCTTCACTGAGGTAACGCTGCGCGCCATTGCTCCCACACATACACACACAGCGGGCACTGTAAGGGTGCAGGGGGGGCGCCCTGGGCAGCAATATTAACCTCTTGGGACACTGGCATATAGATTAGATACAGTGGAGGCGGTATATTTAAAAAAAACCGCCAGTATAAATAATTTGAGCGGGACCGAAGCCCGCCGCTGAGGGGGCGGAGCTTGATCCTCCAGCACTAACCAGCGCCATTTTCTCCACAGCACACTGCAGAGAAGCTGGCTCCCCGGACTCTCCCCTGCTGAACACGGTTACAGAGGGCAAAAAAGAGGGGGGGGGGCACATTTAATTGGCGCAGTGAGTGTAATTATATAGATTTATATAAAAGCGCTGTACTACTGGAAGTTTATTCCAGTGTCCGGTGGCTCTGGGTGTGTGCTGGCATACTCTCTCTCTGTCTCTCCAAAGGGCCTTATTGGGGGACTGTCTCCATATAGATATATCCCTGAGAGTGTGGGGGTGTCGGTACGTTTGTGTCGGCATGTCTGAAGCGCAAGGCTCATCTAAGGAGGAGGTGGAGCAGATGATTGTGGTGTCTCCGTCGGCAACGCCGACACCTGATTGGTTGGATATGTGGAATGTTTTAAAGGCAAATGTGTCTTTATTACATAAGAGATTGGACAAAGCAGAGTCCAGGGATAGAACACAATCCATGGCTTTGACTGTGTCACAGGGCCCTTCAGGGTCTCAGAAACGTCCACTGTCCCAAGTAGCAGACCCTGATACCGACACGGATTCTGACTCCAGTGTCGACTACGAGGATGCGAGGTTACACCCAAGGGTGGCCAAAAGTATTCATTATATGATTATTGCAATAAAAGATGTTTTGCATATCACAGATGACCCCTCTGTCCCTGACACGAGGGTATGCATGTTTAAGGAAAAGAAACCTGAGGTAACCTTTCCCCCATCTCATGAGCTGAATGAGTTATTTGAAAAAGCTTGGGAAACTCCAGACAAGAAACTGCAGATTCCCAAGAGAATTCTTATGGCGTATTTTTTCCCGGCACAGGACAGGTTACGGTGGGAATCCTCACCCAAGTTGGACAAGGCTTTAATTCGCTTGTCCAAAAAGGTGGCGCTACCGTCTCCGGACACGGCAGCCCTCAAGGATCCTGCTGATCGCAGACAGGAGACTACCTTAAAATCAATTTATACACATACGGGTGCCTTGCTCAGACCGGCAATAGCGTCGGCTTGGGTTTGTAGCGCTGTAGCAGCGTGGACAGATACCTTGTCAGCTGACATTGATACCCTAGATAGGGATACCATTTTATTGACCTTAGGTCACATTAAAGACGCAGTCCTATATATGAGAGACGCTCAGAGAGACGTTGGGCTGCTAGGTTCGAGAGCCAACGCCATGGCGATTTCTGCTATGCGAGCCCTGTGGACCCGCCAATGGACGGGTGATGCCGACTCAAAGAGACATATGGAAGTTTTGCCTTACAAGGGTGAGGTTTTATTTGGGGAAGGTCTCGCGGACCTGGTTTCCACAGCTACCGTGGGTAAATCTACTTTTTTACCTTATGTTCCCCCACAGCAAAAGAAAACACCACAATATCGGATGCAGTCCTTTTGGTCGCATAAGTCCAGAAGAGGTCGGGGCTCTTCCTTCCTCGCCAGAGGTAAGGGTAGAGGGAAAAGAATGCCTGCTACGGTTAGTTCCCAGGAGCAGAAGTCCTCCCCGGCTTCTACTAAATCCACCGCATGACGCTGGGGCTCCACTGGGGGCACGTCTTCGACTCTTCAGCCACGTCTGGGTCCAATCAGACATGGATCTTTGGGCGATGGAAATTGTATCCCAAGGATACAAGCTGGAGTTCGAAGAGGTGCCTCCGCGACGATTTTTCAAATCGGCTTTACCAGCTTCTCCCCCAGAGAGGGAGATAGTTTAAGCTGCAATTCAAAAGCTGTATCAACAGCAAGTGGTTGTCAAGGTTCCCCTAGTTCAACAGGGGAAGGGGTACTATTCAACCCTGTTTGTGGTTCCGAAGCCGGATGGCTCAGTCAGGCCCATTCTAAATCTAAAATCCCTAAACCTGTACTTGAAAAAGTTCAAATTCAAGATGGAATCGCTCCGGGCGGTTATCTCCAGCCTGGAAGGGGGGGATTTTATGGTGTCACTAGACATAAAGGATGCATACCTTCATGTCCCCATATATCCCCCTCATCAGACGTACCTGAGATTCGCTGTACAGGACTGTCATTACCAGTTTCAGACGTTGCCGTTTGGGCTTTCCACGAACCGAGGATTTTCACCAAGGTAATGGCGGAAATGATGGTGCTCCTGCGCAGACAGGAAGTCACAATTATCCCATACTTGGACGATCTCCTGATAAAACCGAGATCAGGAGATCAGTTGCTGAAAAGCGTGTCGCTCTCCCTGAGAGTGCTGCAGCAACATGGCTGGATTCTAAATCTACCAAAGTCACAGTTGGTTCCAACGACTCGGCTATCTTTCTTAGGCATGATTCTGGACACTGAACAAAAGTGGTTTTTTCTCCCGATGGAAAAAGCCGAGGAACTCAAGAACATTGTCAGAGACCTGTTAAAACCGAAAAAGTGTCAGTCCATCAATGCACTCAAATACTGGGAAAAATGGTGGCGACCTACGTGGCCATCCCCTTCGGCAGGTTTCATGTGAGGACTTTTCAGTGGGACCTTCTGGACAAGTGGTCCGGGTACCATCTTCAAATTCATCAGAAAATAAGCCTGTCCCCCAGGGCCAGGGTGTCTCTTCTGTGGTGGCTGCAGAGTGCTCACCTTATAGAGGGTCGCAGGTTCGGCATTCAAGATTGGGTTCTGGTGACCACGGACGTGAGCCTCCGAGGATGGGGAGCAATCACACAAGTAAGAAATTTTCAGGGAACATGGTCAAGCCAGGAGGCTTGTCTACACATCAACATACTGGAATTAAGGGCCATATACAACGGCCTACGACAAGCGGAGAATCTTCTTCGCGACCTACCGGTTCTGATTCAATCAGACAACGTCACAGCCGTGGCTCATGTAAACCGCCAAGGTGGGACAAGGAGCAGAGTGGCAATGGCGGAGGCCACAAGGATTCTGCGCTGGGCGGAAAATTACGTAAGCGCTCTGTCAGCAGTCTTCATTCCGGGAGTGGACAACTGGGAAGCAGACTTCCTCAGCAGACACGATCTCTATCCAGGAGAGTGGGGACTTCATCAAGAAGTTTTTGCAGAGAAGACAAGTCTTTGGGGACTTCCTCAAATAGACATGATGGCGTCACGCCTCAACAAGAAGCTTTGGAGGTATTGTGCCAGGTCAAGGGACCCTCAGGCAGTAGCGGTAGACGCCCTGGTGACACCGTGGGTGTTTCAGTCGGTCTATGTATTCCCTCCTCTTCCTCTCATCTCCAAAATATTGAGAATCATAAGAAGAAAAAGAGTGCAGACAATAGTCGTTGTTCCAGATTGGCCTCGAAGGGCCTGTGTCACGATCCGGGTATCTGGACGCCATTTCTTACCCATCAGATGCCTCCTAAGGCTGGCTCAGCGCTCCAGGACCGGATCCCATCTGTTATCCTGATGTGTACATTCCTGTATCCTCTCCTGTCACTCTGGGACGCTGTCACAGTAAACGCCATATTACACCTGGCATGGCGTCTCCCGCGGCCTCCGCCGCCGTCCCTGAACTTCTGCATGCAGAGTGTCTGAGTGGCGATTACGTCAGCCGCGGCCTCCGCTGTGTCCGCGTGGTTGGATGTGCATCTGTCAGCCTGGCGCCTCCTGTCTCCGGTGGCCGGCGCCGCCATTACTGTTTTCATTACCACATGGATTACAAACCAAACTTCCCTCCAAGTGTCTGCATGGGCGCAGCCATCTTGGATTCTGTCAGCTGATCATTTCCACCAATCTGTTCTCAGTATTGATAATCTGCATAATTGCCTAGCCAATCCCTTCCTTGCTGCAGGTATAAATACACTGTGCCTGAGCAAGGAAGGCGTCAGTGCTTTGGTTGTCAAACCTAGTTCCTGTTTGTCTCTCTCCTGTGATTGTCTTCCAGGTTCCAGCTCCTGTCTCAAGACTTCCACCATAGAGACCCGCACCAGCATTCCACCTGCGGTGTAGCCTGACTCTCCAATCCATTGTGGATTCATCTGTTTCCAGCTACAACATTACCTGCTTCCAGCTCAGCTTCCAGCAGAGTACAGCTTCCCTTAAAGGGACGGTGTCCTTTCTACACTTTACCACTCTCCACCGGTATTATTATTTCTCCGCTCTCAAGTTCTACATTTCAGTTCATATTTCATCGCTCCCAAGTTCATTTATTATTTAACTGGTTCCAGCCAGTATCCACTCCGTGCTAACAACAGTCTGGTTCCAGCCAGTATCCACAGCAGCTGTTTTACCTTCAGCAACCCAGCTTTTCCTGGAACACCAGCTGGCTCAATCCTGGGTTATCTCCATTGCTACAGTCGGGCCTGGTAAGGACTTTCCATCTAGAAGATCATAAGAACTATCTCACACTACCAGTGCCCTGTGGCTCCTGCCATCCTGTAGTACCCAGGAACTGTATTTATTCTTTGCTGACTTTTACGTTTTCTTTTACTGCTGCTGTGTTGCGGAGTTGTCATAATAAACATCATTGACTTTTATCCAAGTTGTCATGGTCACGCCTTCGGGCAGTTATTATTCATGTTACTTACATGTCCAGGGGTCTGATACAACCTCCCAGGTTTCGGTACATCTCAGCCCCTACAACTGAGGCTGCCTCCCGTCAGCTCAGGCCCTCAGTTGTGACAGCCTGGTATTCAGATCTTCAGGAGATGCTCACAGAAGATCCTCTTCCTCTCAGGGAGGACCTGTTGCAGCAGGGGCCCTGCGTATTCCAAGACTTACCGTGGTTACGTTTGACGGCATGGCGGTTGAACACCGAATCCTAGCTCGGAAAGGTATTCCGGAGGAAGTCATCCCTACTTTGATAAGGGCTAGGAAGGAGGTGACGGCGAAACATTATCACCGTATCTGGAGGAAGTATGTTTCTTGGTGTGAAGCCAAGAATGCTCCTACGGAAGATTTCCATCTGGGCCGTTTTCTCCACTTTCTACAGACAGGAGTGGATATGGGCCTGAAGTTAGGCTCCATTAAGGTACAGATTTCGTCCCTGTCTATATTCTTTCAGAAGGAATTGGCTTCTCTCCCAGAAGTCCAGACTTTTGTAAAGGGAGTGCTGCACATCCTGCCTCCTTTTGTGCCCCCAGTGGCACCATGGGACCTTAACGTGGTGTTACAGTTCTTTAAGTCACACTGGTTTGAACCTCTTCAAACAGTTGAGTTGAAATTTCTCACTTGGAAAGTGGTCATGTTGTTAGCCTTGGCATCTGCGAGGCGAGTGTCCGAATTGGCGGCTTTGTCTCACAAAAGCCCCTATCTGATTTTCCATGTGGATAGAGCAGAGTTGAGGACTCGTCCTCAATTTCTGCCTAAGGTGGTTTCATCGTTTCATATGAACCAACCTATTGTGGTGCCTGTGGCTACGGGGGACTTGGAGGATTCCAAGTCTCTTGATGTAGTCAGGGCCTTAAAAGTTTATGTAACCAGGACGGCTCGAGTTAGGAAAACAGAGGCACTGTTTGTCCTGTATGCAGCCAACAAGGTTGGCGCCCCTGCTTCTAAGCAGACTATTGCCCGCTGGATCTGTAACACGATTCAGCAGGCTCATTCTACGGCTGGATTGCCGGTACCAAATTCGGTAAAGGCCCATTCCACTAGGAAGGTGGGCTCTTCTTGGGCGGCTGCCCGAGGTGTCTCGGCATTACAACTTTGCCGAGCAGCTACTTGGTCGGGTTCAAACACTTTTGCTAAATTCTACAAGTTTGATACCTTGGCTGATGAGGACCTAATGTTTGCTCAATCGGTGCTGCAGAGTTATCCGCACTCTCACGCCCGGTCTGGAGCTTTGGTATAATCCCCATGGTCCTTACAGAGTCCCCAGCATCCTCTAGGACGTAAGATTTTAAACCTACCGGTAAATCTTTTTCTCCTAGTCCGTAGAGGATGCTGGGCGGCCGTCCCAGTGCGGACTAAATTCTGCAAGACTTGTATATAGTTTTTGCTTAAATAAGGGTTATTTTACAGTTTTGATCAGTCTCGGGCTGATGCTGTTTTGTTTCATACTGTTAACTGGTTCGTATATTCCAGGTTATGCGGTGTGGATGGTGTGGGCTGGTATGAATCTTGCCCTTAGATTAACAAAAATCCTTTCCTCGTACTCTCCGTCTCCTCTGGGCACAGTTTCTCTAACTGAGGTCTGGAGGAGGGGCATAGAGGGAGGAGCCAGTGCACACCCATTCTAAAGTCTTTAGAGTGCCCATGTCTCCTGCGGAGCCCATCTATACCCCATGGTCCTTACGGAGTCCCCAGCATCCTCTACGGACTAGGAGAAAAAGTCTTATTTTCAGGTTCAATACAATTAGGTCACATTTCGGGCAATGTGCCGAAGCAACAGATTGGGACAACGGCACTGGCACTTGAATTCTCCCCTAAATTGCAGCCACAAGGGCTGTGTACTAAAATATGTGGTTTAGGGACTTCTCTAAGTGCTGCATAGAAGAGTACTGAATCACTGGCATTGCTTCTAATTGAATTGACGCCAACATGTGATCGTGTTATACCCCTTTCAGACCGCCAGCAATTACCTGGGTTATTGCACATGACCGTGCAGCAACCCGTGTTGCTGTGCCGTCTGATAGGGACCAGTTGAAATAATCAATTAGCAACCAGGGTTGAACACTTATTTAACCCGGATCACTGTGTGGTGTGAATGGGTAAAGCTGGCCATACACCTAAAGATTTATTGTCCAATCTGGCTGGTTGGAATGAAAATCTGGTAGTGTTGGAAACCGCAAACGATCATTGTTGGACTTAACCAATTTGTCTGATGACCATTTTTGTCTGGTTTTCAGTGTTTGGGAGTAAATGGTCAATTGTCATTTGCTTCCATACATTACCAGATTTTGATTCCAACCAGCCAGATTGGACAATAAATTCTTAGGTGTATGGCCAACTTAAGCCGGGTTGATGCGACCCGACACCTGTTAATATTATATGAAGAGGTGTCGCTAGGAGATCTCCAAGTGCCGTCTCTGGACACGTCATTGCTGACGTCACCAACCTGGCAATATGCTGCGTTGGTGCTGCAGTCTGAAAGAGGTCTCAATCGGGTTGCACCCGGGAAAGAGCACTGTACAAGTCCGTGAGCGACCCGCTAACACAGTCTGAAATGGGTATTAGTTAGGGCAGAGCTGCCTGTCACGTGTGAGTAGTGGAATGGGGAAAAGCTAGAACCTCAGATTAACGGTTAAAGTGGCAACATATAGATGAATTCTGTCTCCGAATCAGTAAATTGAGAGAGAACATTGATCATTTTGTTTTTACACATACCTTGCTTGCCAAATCAGACATAATTGGCATCCTTTTGCTTTATTGCAGCCTATTAGTGAGGTTGGAAGTTACTTTTTCTGCCATTCTTGATAATAATCCCATCTATTTCAATTAGTATCATCATCGCTGTTGTTTTGGACCACAGATACTTCAGTGGCAAGTTATTTGCCTGATATTGGCTGTCATTCATACATGCAACTTATTATTTTTTGAAGTAAAGTGTATGGGGAGAATTAAGTTCCAGATGAAGGGTGCAAATTGCCGCTGACGCAGCGTTTAAATGCCAGCAATGACACCGCATCTTGCACCCTTCACCCTCCTGGCTGAATCCCAAATTGACTCAAAAGTTGCTCGCTGCCTTATGGGGCTGCAAACAGTTTTGCTGCACTAATTTGGCCGGCCAGTTCCCTGCGCCTGGAATTTAATTCCCCCTTATGTGTTTTCATATTTGATTACCGAACGAGCTGTTTGCAATTGTGAAGACACAACTAATACAAAATGATGAGTAGGTTACTCGTTGCCATGCGGGAGTCCTAATAGTGGACCTTATTCAGCATCAGTTGCAGTTTTGCTAATTTTGAAAAACTGCAACTGCTAACACTCGCGTGCTGGGGGCCGCCCAGCATGCTAATTGCCACCAGCGATGCAATCGCAAACACAGACTCAGCAAAATTTAGCTAGCCCCCTGCCTGCGCAGCCTGGCTGCAAAGGCAGATGCATCCCCACCATGTTTTTTTCTCGCGTCAGTTGTGTGTGACATCATGTGGCCACGCTGAAAACTGTCCGAACCCACCAGCATTTTCGTCAACACGCACCCGCAACGTCACTTCGCCGCCATCAAATGCCCCGCAAACACCTCTGCTTGCCAGTAAGGCAGTGGCATTTGCATCAACTTTCCCCTAATTGACATTTGTTTGCAAGTGTTTAAACATTTACCTGTATATTTTGAATCAGTGATGTACCATAATTAGCCAGTTTACTTATTTCTCTAACGTCCTAGTGGATGCTGGGGACTCCGTCAGGACCATGGGGAATAGCGGGCTCCGCAGGAGACAGGGCACATCCAAAAAGCTTTTTAGGTCACATGGTGTGTACTGGCTCCTCCCCCTATGACCCTCCTCCAAGCCTCAGTTAGGTTTTTGTGCCCGTCCGAGAAGGGTGCAAACTGGATGGCTCTCTTAAGGAGCTGTTTAGTAAAGTTTTTTTTTTTTAGGTTTCTAATCAGTGATTCCTGCTGGCGACAGGATCACTGCAACGAGGGACTTAGGGGAGAGACTTGCAACTCACCTGCGTGCAGGAGGATTGAAGTTTTAGGCTACTGGACACTGAGCTCCAGAGGGAGTCGGAACACAGGTCAGCCTGGGGTTCGTCCCGGAGCCGCGCCGCCGATCCCCCTTACAGACGCTGAAGAAAGACGGCGGAACGGAGGTCCGGAAACAGGCGGCAGAAGACTTCACAGTCTTCAGAGAGGTAGCGCACAGCACTGCAGCTGTGCGCCATTGTTGCTACACGGCTCACTGACACGGTCACGGAGGGTGCAGGGCGCTGCTGGGGGCGCCCTGGGCAGCAATATAAATACCTATTTGGCAAATAAATACATCACATATAGCCATTAAGGCTATATGTATGTATTTAACCCAGGCCAGTTTTCCTAATAACCGGGAGAAAAGCCCGCCGTGAAAGGGGCGGAGCTTATTCTCCTCAGCACTCAGCGCCATTTTCCTGACCAGCTCCGCTGGTGAGGAAGGCTCCCACTCTCCCCTGCACTACAGAAACAGGGTTAAAGAGAAGGGGGGCATAAATTGGCGATATAATTATATATTAAGAGCCCATATATAGAAACAACACCTTCTAGGGTTGTTATATACATTATGGCGCTTTTGGTGTGTGCTGGCAAACTCTCCCTCTGTCTCCCCAAAGGGCTAGTGGGTCCTGTCCTCTATCAGAGCATTCCCTGTATGTGTGTGCTGTAGGTCGGTACGTGTGTGTCGACATGTATGAGGAAAATGTTGGTGAGGAGACGGAGAAAATTGCCTGTAATGGTGATGTCACTCTCTAGGGAGTCGACACCAGAATGGATGGCTTACTTATGGAATTACGTGATAATGTCAACACGCTGCAAGCCGGTTGACGACATGAGACAGCCGGCGGACAAATTAGTATCGGTCCAGGCGTCTCAGACACCGTCAGGGGCTTGTAAAAACTCCCATTTACCTCAGTCGGTCGACAGACACTGACACGGACACTGACCCCAGTGTCGACGGTGAAGAAACAAACGTATTTTTCCTTTAGGGCCACAAGTTACATGTTAAGGGCAATGAAGGAGGTGTTACGTATTTCTGATACCACAAGTGCCACAAATAAGGGTATTTTGTAGGGTGGGAATAAACTACTTGTAGTTTTGCCTGAATCAGATAAATTAAATGAAGTGTGTGATGATACGTGGGGTTCCTCCGACAGAAAGTTATGGGCGGTATACCCTTTTTCCCGCCAGTAGTAAGGGCGAGTTGGAAAACACACCTTAGGGTGGACAAGGCGCTCACACGCATATAAAAAACATGGCGTTACCGTTTCCAGATACGGCCGCCCTCAAGGAGCCAGCTGATAGGAAGCTGAAAAATATCATAACAGTATATACACACATACTGGTGTTATACTACGACCAGCAATCGCCTCAGCCTGGATGTGCAGCGCTGAGGGGGCTTGGTCGGATTTCCTGACTGAAAATTTTGATACCCTTGACAGGGACAGGATTTTATTGTCTATAGAGCATTTTAGGGATGCATTTCTATATATGTGTGATGCGCAGAGGCATATTTGCATTCTGGCATCAAAGAGTAAATGTGATGTACATATCTGCCAGACGAAGACACGACAGTGGTCAGGTGAGGCAGATTCCAGACGGCATATGGAAGTATTGCCGTATAAAGGGGCGGTCCATTGGACCTGGTGGCCATGGCAACAGCTGAAAAATCCACCTTTTGTTACCCCGAGTCACATATTGGCAGAAAAGGACACAGTCTTTTCAGTCTCAGTCCTTTCGTCCCCATACGGGCAGGCGGGCGAAGGCCAGTCATATCTGCCCAGGGGGAGAGGAAAGGGAAGAAGACTGCAGCAAGCAGCTCATTCCCAGGAACAGAAGCTCCTCACGGCTTCTGCCAAGTCCGCAGCATAACGCTGGGGCCGTACAAGCGGACTCAGGTGCGGTAGGGGGTCATCTCAAGAGTTTCAGCAACACTCGCAAGGGAACTTCGGGATCCTACATGTAATATCCCAGGTGTACATTGGAAATTCGAGACGTCTCCCCCTCACACAATTCACAGGCTGTATTCCCAGCAGGTGATAATCAAAGTACCCTTCTTACAACAAGGAAGGGGGTAGTATTCCACACTATATTGTGGTACTGAAGCCAACCGGCTCGGTGAGATCTGAAATATTTGAACACTTACATACAAGCGTTCAAATCAAGATGGAGTCACTCGGAGCAGTGATAGCGAACCAGGAAGAAGGGGACGATATGATGTCACTGGATATCAGGGACGTTTACCTACAGGTCCAAATTTGCCCTTCTCACCAAGGGTACTTCAGGTTCCTGGTACAGAACTGTCACTATCAGTTCAGACGCTGCCGTTTGGATGGTCCACGGCGCCCCGGGTCTTTACCAAGGTAATGGCCGGAATGATGATTTTTCTTAAAAGAAACATGGACGCTTTCCTGATAAGGGCAAGGTCCAGAGAACAGTTGGAGGTCGGAGTAGCACTATCTTAAGTAGTTCTACGACAGCACGAGTGGATTCTAAATATTCCAAAATCGCAGCTTTTTCCGACGACACGTCTACTGTTCCTAGGGAAGATTCTGGACACAGTCCAGAAAAACGTGTTTCTCCCAGTGGAGAAAACCAGGGAGTTATCCGAGCTAATCGGGATCCTCCTAAAACCAGGAAAAGTGTCAGTGCATCATTGCACAAGAGTCCTGGTAAAAATGGTGGCTTATTACGAAGCAATTCCATTCGGCAGATTTCCCGCAAGAACTCTTCAGTGGGATCTGCTGGACAAATGGTCCGGATCGCATCCTCAGATGCATCAGCGGATAACCCTATATCCAAGGAAAAGGGTGTCTCTCCTGTGGTGATTACAGAGTGCTCATCTTCTAGAGGGCCGCAGATTCGGCATTCAGGATTGGATGCCGGTGACCACGGAGGCCAGCCTGAGAGGCTGGGGAACAGTCACACAGGGAAAAAATTTCCAGGGAAGTGTGATTAAGTCTGGAGAATTCTCTCCGCATAAATAAGCTTAGAGCAAATTTATAATGCTCTAAACTTAGCTAGACCTCTGCTTCAAGGTCAGCCGGTATTGATCCAGTGGGATAACATCACGGCAGTCGCCCACGTAAACAGAAGGGCGGCACAAGAAGCAGGAGGGCAGTGAAAACTGCAAGGATTTTTTGCTAGGCGGAAAATCATGTGATAGCACTGTCAGCAGTGTTCTTTCCGGGAGTGGACGACTGGGAAGCAGACTTCCTCAGCAGGCATGACCTCCACCCGGGAGAGTGGAAACTTCATAGGGAAGTTTTTCAACATGATTGTGGACCGTTGGCAAAGACCAAAGGTGGACATGATGGCGTCCCGCCCGAACAAAAAACGGGACAGGTATTCCGCCAGGTCATGAGACCTTCAGGCGATAGCTGTGGATGTTCTGGTAACACCGTGGGTGTACCAGTCTGTGTATGTGTTCCCTCCTCTGTTTCTCATAACCAGGGTATTGAGAATTATAAGACATAGAGGAGTATGAACTATACTAGTGGCTCCGGATTGGCCAAGAGGGACTTGGTACCCGGAACTTCAAGAAATGCTCACAGAGGACTAAGGGCCTGGGGAGCTAAGAAGGGACTTGATTCAGCAAGTACCATGTCTATTCCAAGACTTACCGCGGCTGCGTTTGACGGCATGGCGGTTGAATGCCGGATCCTGAGGGGAAAAGGCATTCCATAAGAGGTCATACCTACCCTGGTCAAAGCCAGGAAGGAGGTGACCGCACAACGTCATCACCACATGTGGTGAAAATATGTTGCGTGGGTGAGGCCAGGAAGGCTCCACGACGGAAATTCAACTAGGTCGATTTCTACACTTCCTGAAAACAGGAGTGTTTTGGACCTCAAATTGGGGTTCATTAACATTTAAATTTCGGCCCTGTAGATTTTCTTCCAGAAAGAATTGACTTCAGTTCCTGAAGTCCAGATTGTAAAGGATGTATTGCATATACAGCTTTTCTCTATCGTCCTAAGTGGATGCTGGGGTTCCTGAAAGGACCATGGGGAATAGCGGCTCCGCAGGAGACAGGGCACAAAAAAGTAAAGCTTTTACCAGATCAGGTGGTGTGCACTGGCTCCTCCCCCTATGACCCTCCTCCAGACTCCAGTTAGATTTTGTGCCCGAACGAGAAGGGTGCAATCTAGGTGGCTCTCCTAAAGAGCTGCTTAGAGAAAGTTTAGCTTAGGTTTTTTACTTTACAGTGAGTCCTGCTGGCAACAGGATCACTGCAACGAGGGACTTAGGGGAGAAGTAGTGAACTCACCTGCGTGCAGAGTGGATTTGCTGCTTGGCTACTGGACACTAGCTCCAGAGGGACGATCACAGGTACAGCCTGGATGGTCACCGGAGCCGCGCCGCCGGCCCCCTTGCAGACGCTGAAGAGAGAAGAGGTCCAAAATCGGCGGCTGAAGACTCCTGAGTCTTCATAAAGGTAGCGCACAGCACTGCAGCTGTGCGCCATTTTCCTCTCAGCACACTTCACACAACAGTCACTGAGGGTGCAGAGCGCTGGGGGGGGCGCTCTGAGAGGCAAATAAAAACCTTATTAGAGGCAAAAAATACCTCACATATAGCCCACAGAGGCTATATGGAGATATTTAACCCCTGCCTAACTTCAAAAATAGCGGGAGACGAGCCCGCCGAAAAAGGGGCGGGGCCTATCTCCTCAGCACACAGCGCCATTTTCTCTCACAGAAAAGCTGGAGAGAAGGCTCCCAGGCTCTCCCCTGCACTGCACTACAGAAACAGGGTTAAAACAGAGAGGGGGGGCACTGATTTTGGCGATATTGTATATATATAAAAGATGCTATAAGGGAGAAACACTTATATAAGGTTGTCCCTATATAATTATAGCGTTTTTGGTGTGTGCTGGCAGACTCTCCCTCTGTCTCCCCAAAGGGCTAGTGGGTCCTGTCCTCTGTCAGAGCATTCCCGGTGTGTGTGCTGTGTGTCGGTACGTGTGTGTCGACATGTATGAGGACGATGTTGGTGAGGAGGCGGAGAAATTGCCTGTAATGGTGATGTCACTCTCTAGGGAGTCGACACCGGAATGGATGGCTTATTTAGAGAATTACGTGAGAATGTCAACACGCTGCAAGGTCGGTTGACGACATGAGACGGCCGACAATCTATTAGGACCGGTCCAGGCGTCTCAGAAACACCGTCAGGGGTTTTAAAAACGCCCATTTACCTCAGTCGGTCGACACAGACACAGACACGGACACTGAATACAGTGTCGACGGTGAATAAACAAACGTATTTCTCATTAGGGCCACACGTTAAGGGCAATGAAGGAGGTGTTACGTGTTTCTGATACTACAAGTACCACAAGAAAGGGTATTATGTGGGAGTGAAAAAACTACCTGTAGTTTTTCCTGAATCAGATAAAATAAAATGAAGTGTGTGATGATGCGTAGGGTTACCCCGATAGCAAATATTGGCGTTATACCCTTTCCCGCCAGAAATTAGGGTACGTTGGGAAACACCCCTTAGGGTGATAAGGCGCTCACACGCTTATCAAGTGGCGTTACCGTCTCCAGATACGGCCGCCCTCAAGGAGCCAGCTGATAGGAAGCTGGAAAAATATCCTAAAAAGTATATACACACATACGGTGGTTATACTGCGACCAGCGATCGCCATCAGCCTGGAGATGCAGTGCTGGGTTGGCTTGGTCGGATTCCCTGACTGAAAATATTTTATTCATGTAGAGCATTTAATAGGATGCATTCTATATATATGTATGTGAGATGCACAGAGGGATATTTGCTCTCTGGCATCAAGATAAGTGCGTTGTCCATATCTCCCAGAAGATGTCAGGGACACGACAGTGGTCAGGTGATACAGATCCCATACGGCAGATGGAAGTATTGCTGTATAAAGGGAAGGAGTTATTTGGGGGTCGGTCCATCGGACCTGGGGACCACAGCAACAGCTGGGAAATCCAACCTTTTTTACCCCAAGTTACATCTCAGCTAAAAAAGACACCGTCTTTTCAGCCTCAATCTTTCCTTTCCCATGAGGGCATGCAGGCAAAAGGCCAGTCATATCTGCCCAGACATAGAGGTAAGGGAAGTAGACTGCAGCAGGCAGCCCTTTCCCAGGAAAAGAAGCCCTCCACCGCGTCTGCCAAGTCCTCAGCATGACGCTGGGGCCGTGCAAGCGGACTCAAGGTGGGGGGGTAGTCTCAAGAGTCTCAGGGCGCAGTGGGATCACTCGCAAGTTGACCCCTAGATCGTACGAGTATTATCCCAGGGGTAAAGATTGGAGAGTCGAGACATCTTCTCCTCGCAGGTTCCTGAAGTCTGCTTTACCAACGGCTCCCTCCGACAGGGAGGCAGCATTGGAAACAATTCACAAGCTGTATATCCAGCAGGTGATAATCAAAGTACCCCTCCTACGACAAGGAAAAGGGTATTATTTTTCCACACTATATTGTGGTACTGAAGCCAGACGGCTTGGTGACACATAGTCTAAATCTAAAATGTTTTGAACACTTACATAAAAGGTTCAAATCGAGATAAAGTCACTCAGAGCAGTGATAGCGAACCGGAAAAAAGGGGACTATATGGTGTCCCTGGACATCAAGGATTACCTCCATGTCCAAATTTTGTCCTTCTCATCAAGGGTACCTCTGGTTCGTGGTACAGAACTGTCAATATCAGTTTCAGACGATGCCGTTTGAATTATCCACGGCACCCCGGGCCTTTTTACCAAGGTAATGGCCGAAAAGATGTTTCTTCAAAGAAAAAAGGCATCTAAATTATCCCTTACTTGCACGACCTAAAAAGGGCAAGTTCCAGAGAACAGTTGGAGGTCGGAAGAGCACTATCTAAAGTAGTTCTTCGACGGCACGACTGGATTCTAAATATTCCAAGAATCGCAGCTGTTTTCCGACGATACGTCTGCTGTTCCTAGGGATGATTCTGGACACGGTTCAGAAAAAGGTTTTTCTTCCCGAGGAAAAAGCCAAGGAGTTATCCGACCTGTCAGGAACCTCCTAAAACCAGGAAAGGTGTCTGTACATCAATGCACAAGAGTCCTGGGAAAAATGGTGGCTTTTTACGAAGCAATTCCATTCGGCAGATTCCATGCAAGAATTTTCCAAAGGGATCTGTTGGACAAATGGTCAGGGTCGCATCCTCAGATGCACCTGCGAATAACCCTGTCGCCAAGGACAAGGGTATATCTTCTGTGGTGGTTGCAAAAGGCTCATCTATTGGAGGGCCGCAGATTCGGCATACAGGATTTGATCCTGGTGACCACGGACGCCAGCCTGAGAGGTTGGGGAGCAGTCACACAAGGAAGAAACTTCCAGGGGGTATGGACGAACCTGGAAAAGTCTCTTCACATAAACATTCTGGTACTAAGAGCAATCTAAAATGCTCTAAGCCAGGCGGAACCACTCCTGCAAGGAAAACCGGTGTTGATTCAGTCGGACAACATCACGGCGGTCGCCCATGTAAACAGACAGGGCGGCACAAGAAGCAGGAGTGCAATGGCAGAAGCTGCCAAGATTCTTCGCTGGGCGGAGAATCACGTAATAGCACTGTCAGCAGTGTTCTTCCCGGGCGTGGACAACTGGGAAGCAGACTTCCTCAGCAGACACGATATTCACCCGGGAGAGGGGGGTCTTCATCCAGAAGTCTTCCACATGCTAATAAACTGTTGGGAAAGACCAATGGTAGACATGATGGCGTCTCGCCTCAACAAGAAACTGGACAAGTATTGCGCCAGGTCAAGAGATCCACAGGCAATAGCTGTGGACGCACTGGTAACACCTTGGGTGTACAAATCAGTATATGTGTTTCCTCCTCTGCCTCTCATACCAAAGGTATTGAAGATTATACGGTGAGGAGGAGTAAGAACAATACTAGTGGCTCCGGATTGGCCAAGAAGGACTTGGTACCCGGAACTTCAAGAGTTGGTCACGGACGACCCGTGCCCTCTACTTCTGAGAAGGGACCTGCTACAACAGGGTCCCTGTCTCTTTCAAGACTTACCGCGGCTGCGTTTGACGGCATGGCGGTTGAACGCCAGATCCTAAAAGGGAAAGGCATTCCAGAAGAAGTCATTCCTACCTTGATTAAGGCAAGGAAGGAAGTCACCGCGAAACATTATCACCGCATTTGGCGAAAATATGTCGCGTGGTGCGAGGATCGGAGTGTTCCGACGGAGGAATTTCAACTGGGTCGTTTCCTACATTTCCTACAATCAGGATTGTCTATGGGTCTCAAATTGAGATCTATTAAGGTTCAAATTTCGGCCCTGTCAATATTCTTCCAAAAAGAATTGGCCTCAGTTCCTGAGGTACAGACTTTTGTTAAAGGAGTACTGCATATACAGCCTCCTGTGGTGCCTCCGGTGGCACCGTGGGATCTAAATGTAGTTTTAGATTTCCTCAAATCCCATTGGTTTGAACCATTGAAAAAGGTGGATTTTAAATATCTCACATGGAAAGTGACTATGTTACTGGCCCTGGCTTCCGCCAGGAGAGTATCTGAATTGGCGGCTTTATCTTATAAAAGCCCTTATCTAATCTTCCATTCGGATAGGGCAGAACTGAGGACTCGTCCGCATTTTCTCCCTAAGGTGGTATCAGCGTTTCACCTGAAGCAACCTATTGTGGTGCCTGCGGCCACTGGCGACTTGGAGGACTCCAAGTTGTTGGACGTTGTCAGAGCCTTAAAAATATACATTTCAAGGACGGCTGAAGTCAGAAAATCTGACTCGCTGTTGATACTATATGCACCCAACAAGTTGGGTGCCCCTGCTTCTAAGCAGACGATTGCTCGTTGGATTTGTAACACAATTCAACTTGCTCATTCTGTGGCAGGCCTGCCACAGCCTAAATCTGTTAAGGCCCATTCCACAAGGAAGGTGGGCTCATCTTGGGCGGCTGCCCGAGGGGTCTCGGCATTACAATTCTGCCGAGCAGCTACGTGGTCGGGGGAAAACACGTTTGTAAAATTCTACAAATTTGATACCCTGGCAAAAGAGGACTTGGAATTCTCTCATTCGGTGCTGCAGAGTCATCCGCACTCTCCCGCCCGTTTGGGAGCTTTGGTATAATCCCCATGGTCCTTTCAGGAACCCCAGCATCCACTTAGGACGATAGAGAAAATAAGAATTTACTTACCGATAATTCTATTTCTCGGAGTCCGTAGTGGATGCTGGGCGCCCATCCCAAGTGCGGATTATCTGCAATACTGTACATAGTTATTGTTAACAAATTCGGGTTATATTGTTAAGGAGCCATCTTTAAGAGGCTCTTTCTGTTATCATACTGTTAACTGGGTTTAGATCACAAGTTGTACGGTGTGATTGGTGTGGCTGGTATGAGTCTTACCCGGGATTCAAATTGCCT
Source organism: Pseudophryne corroboree (assembly GCF_028390025.1). NCBI lineage: Eukaryota > Metazoa > Chordata > Amphibia > Anura > Myobatrachidae > Pseudophryne > Pseudophryne corroboree. Next base: position 429,879,753 of record NC_086447.1, on the reverse strand, counting down.
CCCTTATTGTGTACGCTCGTCCGGGCACAGTACCTAACTGGAGTCTGGAGGAGGGTCATAGGGGGAGGAGCCAGTGCACACCACCTGATCTGGTAAAAGCTTTACTTTTTTGTGCCCTGTCTCCTGCGGAGCCGCTATTCCCCATGGTCCTTTCAGGAACCCCAGCATCCACTACGGGCTCCGAGAAATAGAATTATCGGTAAGTAAATTCTTATTTTTTGTGCCCCTAGGGGCACCGTGAGATCTCAACATAGTGTTGGGATTTCTTAAAATCATATTGGTTTGAACCGCTCAAATCTGTGGATTTGAAATATCTCACATGGAAAGTGACCATGCTGTTGACAAATATCTCACATGGGAAGTGACCATGTTGTTAGCCCTGGCCTCGGCCAGGCGATTGTCAGAATGGGCGGCTTTGTCTTACAAAAGCCCATATTAAAATTTTCCATTTGAACAGGACAGAACTGGGACTCGTCTCCAGTTTCTTCATGAAGGGGTGTCAGCGTTTTCACCTGAAACAACCTCTTGTGGTGCCTGCGGCTACTAGGGACTTGGAGGACTCCAAGTTACTAGACGTGGTCAGGGCCCTAAAAATATATATATATATATATATATATATATATATATATATATATATATATATATAGTTAGGACGGCTGGAGTCAGAAAGTCTGACTTGCTGTTTATACTGTATACACCCAACAAGCTGGGTGCTCATGCTTCTAAGCAGTCTATTGCACGCTGGATTTGTAGTACAATTCAGCTTGCACATTCTGTGGCAGGCCTGCCACAGACGAAATATGTAGATGCCCATTCCACAAGGAAGGTGGGCTCATCCTGGGCGGCTGCCCGAGGAGTCTCGGCATTACAACTTTGCCGAGCAGCTACGTGGTCAGGGGAGAACACGTTTGTAAAATTTTACAAATTTTGATACTCTGGCTAAGGAGGACCTGGAGTTCTCTCATTCGGTGCTGCAGAGTCATCCGCACTCTCCCGCCCGTTTGGGAGCTTTGGTATAATCCCCATGGTCCTGACGGAGTCCCCAGCATCCACTAGGACGTTAGAGAAAATAAGAATTTACTTACCGATAATTCTATTTCTCGTAGTCCGTAGTGGATGCTGGGCGCCCATCCCAAGTGCGGATTGTCTGCAATGCTTGTACATAGTTATTGTTACAAAAATCGGGTTATTACTATTGTTGTGAGCCATCTTTTCGGAGGCTACTTCGTTTTGTTATCATACTGTTAACTGGGTTCAGATCACAAGTTGTACGGTGTGATTGGTGTGGCTGGTATGAGTCTTACCCGGGATTCAAGATCCTTCCTTATTGTGTACGCTCGTCCGGGCACAGTACCTAACTGAGGCTTGGAGGAGGGTCATAGGGGGAGGAGCCAGTACACACCATGTGACCTAAAAAGCTTTTTGGATGTGCCCTGTCTCCTGCGGAGCCCGCTATTCCCCATGGTCCTGACGGAGTCCCCAGCATCCACTACGGACTACGAGAAATAGAATTATCGGTAAGTAAATTCTTATTTTTTATTGGTATTTATCAAATAGCGTGTCGGTAATCTCTACAGGTGATAACAATTGATCTTTAGGATTATAGTGGTGTTTGCGTTTTATGCATTTTATTGCTGTAACGCCTTATAATGGCATGGGTTCCTGTCAGGATTGGCTGGTTTAAAAACAAAAAACACTTTATTTTTTTATTTTTTATTATGCAGTGACTACGTGCCGTGACTTCTTTAAAAAAAAGCCTATTATAAGGGAATCCCATGGTAATATTTTGCATTCTTATTGCTTGTGGTCTTAATTTGAGTGATCTGAACCAATGCAGGAAACGCACACACACACACTCACACACACACACTCACTCACTCACTCACTCACTCACTCACTCACTCTACCTAGCATCAGCTAAGACTCCACAAACTCCTTCCCTAACTATCCAATTATCTTCAGAAGTCACATAATTAGTGAAATGAAGTCCACCTGTGTGCAATCTAAGTGTCACATGATCTGTCAGTGTAAACACACCTTTTCTGTTAGGCCCCAGAGGCTGCAACACCACTAAGCAAGAGGCATCTCACCAGGAAGACCAAGAAGCTCTCCAAACAAGTCAGGGACAAAGTTGTGAGAAGTACAAGTCAGGGTTGGGTTATAAAAAAAAAAAAATATCAAAATCTTTGATGATCCCACGGAGCATCATAAAATCCATCATCTTCAAATGGAAATAACATTGTACCACAACAAACCTGCCAAGAGAGGGACGGCCACCAAAACTTACAGCCCAGCAAGAAGGGCATTGATCAGAGCGTCAGCACAGAGACCAAAGGTAACCCTGAAGGAGGTGCAGAGTTCCACAGCAGAGACTGGTGTATCTGCGCATGTGACCACAATAAGCCGTACAGTCCATAGAGCTGAGCTTTATGGAAGAGTGGCCAGAAAAAAGCAATTACTTCGTGTTAAAAATAAGAAGGCATGTTTTTGAGTTTGCCAAAAAGCATGTGGACGACTCCCCAAATGCATGGAGGAAGGTGCTCTGGTCAGATGAGACTAAAATTTAACTTTTCGGCCACCAAGGAAAACGATATGTCTGGCGCAAACCCAACACATCCCATCACCCCAAGAACACCATCCCCACAGTGAAACATGGTGGTAGCAGCATCATGCTGTGGGGATGTTTTTCAGCAGCAGGGACTGGTAAACTGTTTCGAGTCGAGGGAAAGATGGATGGTGCTAAATACAGGGATATTCTTGAGCAAAACCTGTTTGTCTGCCTGTGATTTGAGACTTGTACGGAGGTCCACCTTCCAGCAGGACAATGACCCGAAGCATACTGCTAAAGCAACACTAGAGTGGTTTAAGGGGAAACATTTTAAATGTGTTCGAATGGCCTAGTTCAGGGGTCAGGGAACTTTTCTACCTTGTACCCCAAAATATATTTAGAAACGCCGACAGTACACCCTTGATTTGAAAGTGCGGAAATCATATATTATTGGGCATATATACTGGTTATCACTGTTTATATGGCATTTCTGAGATACTGTGTTTGTGTATATTTTTTTTTTTTCAAGTATTATTATTATTTTTTGCCAATTATTTTTTGGCAATGAATGGGTTAATACTTTCTCCCCAAAACACCAGAATGAATGTAAGAAAGATGAATGAGGGGGGACACGACTTTTAGGAGACAGATGGTCACATCCTCACCTCAGTAATGTCAGTGGGAATTTCCCACTGTTATGTGGGCCACTGTCTGATCCTGCGGAACTCCGTCAGCGGTCAGCCACAGAATGCTTCAAGTTCAGTGTGTGGGTTGGCGGGCCGCGGGCGGGAGGACAGGACAGCGCAGGACGGGCGGGTGTAAGGGAGCGCGGTGTGACATCAGCACGTTACACCACGACCAGGAACACAGGACAGCGCGGCCAGGAGCACAGCGCAGGGCGGGCAGGAGGGAGCGCGGTGTGACGTCAGCACGCCACATCGCAAGCCGGACGGGGCTGTGTCTCAGCAGCACGACCGTCCATTACCCCCAGGAATTTCATTTTTACCCCATTTGGGGTAATTTACCCCTGACCACTGGCCTAGTCAAAGCCCAGATCTCAATCCAATTGAGAATCTGTGGTCAGACTTGAAGATTGCGGTTCGCAAGCGGAAACCATCTAACATGAAGGAGTTGGAGCAGTTTTATCTTGAGGAATGGGCATAAGTCCCAGTGGCAAGATATGGCAAGCTCATAGAGACTTATCCAAAGTGACTTGCAGCTGTAATTGCTGCAAAAGTTGGCTCTACAAAGTACTGACTTTAGGGGGGTAAATAGTTATGCACGCTGAAGTTTTCTGTTATTTTGGCCTATTTGTTTGCTCCACAATTTAAAAAAACAAAACAAAAACATCTTCAAAGTTGTAGGCATGTTCTGTGAATGAAATGATGCAATCCTTCAAACAATCCATTTTAATTCCAGGTTGTGAGGCAGCAAAACATGAAAAATGCAAAGGGGGGTGAATAATTCAGCAAGGCACTGTAGATGTACTGACACCCCCCAATGTACGGTCTTAATTGTGTGGTCTGTAAGGTGGGGAAACAAGGTATAAGAAAAATGGAACTTATAAGCATGATACAATAAGTGGAAATGTGAAAATAAAAGTTAGGAAAGCCCAGGTCATGAAATAGAAATCTAATGTATGACTTTCATTCTCTGTTAGCTATCCGAGAGCAGAATTCTAAATGTGTATTGGTTATAAAGGTATATAATTGGGTGTAAAGGAGTTTGTGTGGGTGACTGATTTAAATTAAAAATTGTAAATCACTCTTTAGCTAAAACGTGTAATGGGTATAACACGCCTATTCTCATTGTATATGTGTACACAATTATTTGTAATGTATCCATGAGCTAACCATTTTCATAACTGCAATGCATATACATTTTGTCTGAAAGACCATTGTAGAAGTTGAGGGCACAGAAGTGTGATTCTAAACGTGTCTTCCGTTGCTGCCTTTTTGGAAGAGGTCTATAAAATAATGCACATGTTTTCCTTAATGTGCATGGTTTTCATAAGCTCTTTCTAGAGCGTTTTGTCATCTTTCAGAAGACGGTTTAGATTGTCCTGTTAAGACCTGAAGAATTTCCTTCAGGCTACAGATAATGTCATTCTAAGGATTTCCTGTGGGAAATCAAATCTGTCTTACCGAGAGCAGTAGTCAGAAATGTGTATTGATTTTGTTTATCTTATGACGCTTGGAGAAAATATATTGCACTGGAGATGCTAAAAGGCATTCCTTTCTGGTCAATGTCATAGGCTTTATGTATAGACACAATACACTGGAGCAATCCCTTTTAGCTTTGCATGTGCAGCTATTATGTACAAATGTATTTCTTAGCACAGATATAATCCCATTGCTTAACAATAAGAAGAAGAATTGTGGTGGGGTTGTAGTATTGGTTCTCACAATGAGATCTGTGTGTTTGCATTAGTACTCAGAATTTTAAAAGTCACTTCTCCACTCTTATCATTGCTTGATAAATCAACCCCGCTGTACATGATGATTGTGATTGAGAAAGCATGTCAGTCCTGCCGATGTGATCTATAAGAGTAATAATGCTTAGGTGTAATAACGTGTTAATGGTTGTATCTAAAAGTAATGGTGTGTACACACTGTGCAATATGCACTTAACTTTCTTTACAATTTGACTATACCATGGGTACACAGCTTGCAATGCCGGTGCGCAGTCCCGCGGGATCGGCATCGCAAGAAAAAATACACTGAGTAGGCAGCCGAACATTGACTATATCAACGGGGTTGAGTTGGGCTCCTGACCTGTCTGATAGTTAGTGTCTGGCAAACAGCGCATCGCGCCGTGTGTACACGGCTTAAGGCTAAAACTAATTTATCTTACTTCCTAGAGGATGCTGGGGACTCCAAAAGGACCATGGGGTATAGACGGGATCCGCAGGAGACATGGGCACACTATAAGACTTTGAATGGGTGTGAACTGGCTCCTCCCTCTATGCCCCTCCTCCAGACCTCAGTTAGATTCTGTGCCCAGGAGAGACTGGACACACACTAGGGGAGCTCTACTGAGTTTCTCTGAAAAGACTTTGTTAGGCTTTTTTATTTTCAGAGACCTACTGGCTACAGGCTCTCTGCTTCGTGGGAGTGAGGGGAGAGAAGTCAGACCTACTTCTTCTGAGTTAAGGGCTCTGCTTCTTAGGCTACTGGACACCATTAGCTCCAGAGGGTTCGATCACTTGGTGCGCCTAGCTGCTTGTTCCCGGAGCCGCGCCGTCATCCCCCTCACACAAGCCAGAAGAAAGAAGCCGGGTGAGTATGCAGAAGGCAGAAGACTTCAGTGACGTCTGCGCTCCATGCTCCCACACACACACACACACACACACACACACACACACCAACGGCACTCACAGGGTGCAGGGCGCAAGGGGGAGCGCCCTGGGCAGCAGGTTACTGGAGTTTTCACTGGCAAAACAGCATATTAGAGGTGCCTGGGCACTATATATGAGACCCCCGCCAGTATAATAATTTAAATTTGAGCGGGACTACAGCGCGCCGGGTGGGGGCGTGGCTTAGCCGCACAGCTTACCAGCGCCATTTTCTCTCTACACAGAGCATGCAGAGACGCTGGCCCGGACCTCCAACTCTCCTTTACAAGTACAGGGAGCAAAACGGGGGGGGCACAGTCAATTGGTGCTATATATGTATTAAAACAGCGCAGTGATCATATATTATTATTTTGGTAGTATATGGGCGCTGGGGTGTGAGCTGGTATACTCCCTCTGTGTTCTCTCTAACAGGCTTCCCTGTGGGTCTGTCCCCTATTGCCAGTGTGAGAGTGTGTGTGTGTGTCGGTACAGTTTGTCGACATGTCTGAGGCTGAGTGCTCCTCCCCGGAGGAAGTTACTGGGGGCGCAGAGAAGGATTTGGGAGTGACTGTCGGCACAGCCGACTGCTGATTGGGTGAATATGTTGAATACATTGAATGCAAATGTGGCGTTATTGTCTAAGAGGGAAGTTCCCCCCTCTCATGAACTGAACGCTCTTTGTGAAAAGGCTTGGGAGTCCCAAGAGAATTTTTATGGCATATTCTTTCCCCTCTGACGACAGTGAAAAGTGGGAGTCATCTACCAATGTGTACAAGGCTCTGTCCCGACTGTCCAAAAAAGTGGCGCTTCCGTCTCCTGACACTGCTGCCCTCAAGGATCCTGCAGATCGCAAGCAGGAAACGACATTAAAGGCCATTTATGTCACTACGGGTGCACTCCTCAGACCCGCCGTGGCGTCGGCATGGGTGAGTAGTGCTATTGCTAAGTGGGCTGATAATTTGGCATCTGACATGGATACCCTTGATAAGGATAACATTCTTTTGACTCTCGGTTATATCAGGGATGTTGCAGCTTACCTAAAAGATGCGGCGAGGGACATTGGCCTCTTGGGATCAAGGGCCAATGCCATGGCAGTCTCGGCCAGAAGGGCGCTGTGGATTCATCAATGGAATGCTGATGCCAACTCCAAGAAAGCTATGGAGGCTCTCCCTTTTAAAGGTAGTGTCTTGTTTGGTGACGGCCTCGCTGACCTGGTATCTACCGCTACTGCGGGTAAGTCATCTTTTCTTCCTTATGTTCCCGCACAACAGGAAAAAGGCGCCCCATTATCAGAGGCAGTCCTTTCGGCCTAATAAATACAAAAAAGGAAGGGGCTCGTCCTTCCGTGCTTCAAAAGGTAGAGGAAGGGGAAAAAGGTTGCCTGCCGTGTCTGGCGGCCAGGACCAAAAGTCCTCCCCCGCCTCTGCCAAGTCCACCGCATGACCCTGGGGCTCCCCTACGGGAGTTCCTGCTGGTGGGGGCCCTCTCCGAATCTTCAGTCAAGTATGGTTTCAATCGGGCCTAGATCCTTGGGTCTTAGACATAGTGTCCCAAGGGTACAGACTGGAGTTTCAGGAGATGCCGCCCCCCCCCCCCCCCCCCCCTGCTGATTTTTCAAATCAGCCTTGCCAGTTTCTATCCCAGACAGGGCAGTAGTAAATGCGGCAATACAAAAGCTGTGTCCACAGAGGGTCATTGTACCGGTTCCCCCGTCCCAACGGGGGGAAGGGTTCTATTCGAGCCTCTTTGTTGTGCCAAAGCCGGGCGGCTCGGTCAGACCGATCCTGAACCTAAAATCCCTCAATCTGTACTTGAAAACTTTCAAGTTCAAGATGGAATCTCTTCGAGCTGTGATCTCCAGCCTAGAAGGGGGGTATTTTATGGCGTCAGTCGACATAAAAGATGCCTACTTACACGTCCCGATATATCCTCCACATCTTCCTGAAATTTGCAATGCAGGATTGTCATTACCAATTTCAGATGTTGCCGTTTGGGCTTTCCACGGCCCCGAGGGTCTTCACCAAAGTGATGGCAGAAATGATGGTACTCCTACGCAAGCAGGGTGTCACAATTATCCCGTACTTGGACGATCTCCTGATAAAGGCGAGATCAAAGGAGCAGTTGCTAAGAAATGTGGAACTCTCCCTGACCGTTCTGCGACATCATGGTTGGATTCTAAATTTGCCAAAGTCTCAGTTGATTCCGACAACTCGGCTGCCCTTCTTGGGCATGATCCTAGACACGGAACTGCAGAGTGTTTCTTCCGGCGGAAAAAGCTCTGGAAATCCATTGCATGGTCAAGGCATTTCTGAAACCGGCAAGAGTGTCGATTCATCAATGCACTCGAGTGCTTGGGAAGATGGTTGCGGCTTACGAAGCCATTCCGTTTGGCAGGTTCCATGCCCGGGTGTTTCAGTGGGACCTGCTGAACAAATGGTCCGGGTCTCACCTGCACATGCACCGGAAAATAAGTCTATCTTCCAGGACCAGAATTTTTCTACTGTGGTGGCTGCAAAGTTCTCACCTTCTAGAGGGACGCAGGTTCGGAATCCAGGATTGGGTCCTGCTGACCACGGATGCAAGTCTCCGAGGCTGGGGTGCAGTCGCACAAGGAAGAAGTTTCCAGGGAAAATGGTCAAGCCAGGAAACTTGTCTCCGCATAAACATTCTGGAGTTAAGAGCCAATTACAACGGCCTTCTGCAAGCGGAACAACTTCGAGGTCTACCTGTCCTGATTCAGTCAGACAACGTAACCGCGGTGGCGTACGTAAACTGCCAGGGAGGAACAAAAAGCGGCGATGGCGGAGGCCACAAGAGTTCTCCGCTGGGCGGAAAAACACGTGAGAGCTCTGTCAGCAGTTTTCCTTCCGGGCGTGGACAACTGGTAGGCAGACTTCCTCAGCAGACACTATCTCCATCCAGGAGAGTGGGCTCTTCATCAAGAGGTATTTGCAGAAGTGACAAGGCGTTGGGGAGCTCCTCAAATAGACATGATGGCGTCTCGTCTCAACAAGAAGCTTCCGAGGTATTGTTTCAGGTCAAGGGACCCCCAGGCCAGTGCAGTGGACGCCCTGGTTACTCCGTGGGTGTTTCAGTCGGTATATGTGTTCCCTCCACTTCCTCTCATTCCAAAGGTAAGGTGTTGAGGATCATAAGATGAACAAGGGTTCCAGCAGTACTCGTCGTTCCAGATTGGCCACGGAGGGCATGGTATCCGGATCTTCAGATATTGCTCATAGAAGATCCTTGGCCGCTTCCTCTCAGAGAGGACTTGTTACTGCAGAGGCCATGCGTATTTCAGGACTTACCGCGGCTGCGTTTGACGGCATGAAGGTTGAACGCCAAATCCTAGCTCGAAATGGTATTCCCGGGGAAGTCATCCCCACTCTCCTTAAGGCTAGAAAGGCTGTCAAGGCGAAGCATTATCACCGTATTTGGAGAAAATGTGTCGTGGTGTGAAGCCAAGTAAGCTCCAGTGAAGGAGTTTCAGCTAGGTCATTTCCTTCATTTTTTGCAGACAGGCGTGGATGCAGGCCTGAAATTGGGTTCCATCAAAGTGCAGATTTCGGCTTTATCTATTTTCTTTCAAAAGGAATTGGCCGCCCTTCCTGAAGTTCAGATTTTCGTGAAGGGAGTGCTGCATATCCATCCCCCGTTTGTGCCACCTGTGGCACCGTGGGATCTTGATGTGGTATTCCAATTTCTTATGTCTCACTGGTTTGAAGCTTTGCGAAAGGTGGAGTTGAAATTTCTCACTTGGAAAGTGGTCATGCTTTTGGCCTTGGCGTCCGCCAGACGGGTGTCGGAATTGGCGGCTTTGTCTCACAAGAGCCCATATTTGATTTTCCATGTGGATAGAGCAGAATTGAGGACTCGCCAACAATTTCTGCCGAAGGTGGTTTCGTCGTTTCACATAAATCAACCTATTGTGGTGCCTGTGGCTTCGGATGCCGTGACGGTACCAAAATCTCTCGATGTTGTGAGAGCTTTGAAAATTTATGACGCCAGAACGGCTCTGGTTAGGAAAACGGAGGCTCTGTTTGTCCTGTATGCTTCCAACAAGATTGGAAATCCTGCTTCCAAGCAGACTATTGCACGCTGGATTTGTAATACGATTCAGCACGCTCATTCTACGGCTAGATTGCCGTTGCCGAAGTCAGTGAAGGCCCATTCTACCAGGAAGGTGGGCCCATCTTGGGCGGCTGCCCGAGGGGTCTCGGCACTTCAACTTTGCAGAGCAGCTACGTGGTCGGGTTCAAACACTTTTGCTAAGTTCTACAAGTTTGACACCCTGGTTGATGAGGACCTCGTGTTTGCTCAATCGGTGCTGCAGAGTCGTCCGCACTCTCCCGCCCGGTCTGGAGCTTTGGTATAGACCCCATGGTCCTTTGGGAGTCCCCAGCAACCTCTAGGACGTAAGAGAAAATAGGATTTTAATACCTACCGATAAATCCTTTTCTCCTAGTCCGTAGAGGATGCTGGGCGCCCATCCCAGTGCGGACTGTTCCTTGCAGTTGAGTTGATACTGGTTATTTTCGGTTACACGTGTTTGTGTATCAGTTATGTTCAGCTTGTTGCTGTTGTTAGTTCATACTGTTATCTGGTTTCATGCTACTCCAGTTGTACGGTGTGTTTGTGGTGTGGGCTGGTATGTTTTTCGCCCTTAGTTTAACAAGAATCCTTTCCTCGAAATGTCTGTCTCTCCTGGGCACAGTTCCTATAACTGAGGTCTGGGGGAGGGACATAGAGGGAGGAGCCAGTTCACACCCATTCAAAGTCTTACAGTGTGCGGATCCCGTCTATACCCCATGGTCCTTTTGGAGTCCCCAGCATCCTCTACGGACTAGGAGAAAAGGATTTACCGGTAGGTAATAAACTCCAATTATTTTCATGTTGTTGGGTTTTTTTTTGTGTGTGTGTGTTTTGGTTTTTTTTTTTTTTTTTGGGGGGGGGGGGGGGGGTTTGCAAACATTGAAGAACTCGTTCTTTGCTGGAAAAAATATTTACTTTAATATAATTTGTTTTTCCATAGCATTCTGTTTCTTATGCAGAGTACACCCTGATATATTGTTCATTCCAGCGGATGGACAATATATCACTAGCTGATCGGCAGGTGTGTGAAAAACATTGTTCACAGACACATCGGGTCGGCCCTGCAGCACAGCTGATGCAAGATATATCAGCACACCAGGCTGTGTATACCAGAGGAAAAAAGGGGGGGCCTGGACTGCACACCCCTAATACTAGAGATTTCAAGAGGTGCTATCATGCTGAGGCTTCTAATACTATGCTGGAGTAAGAGAGATGCAGATGCACACTCCTAGCACTAAGAACACGGATAGTAAAAATAATTTAAATAAACTCTCACAATTAAAATGGAGTATAATTTAAGTTCTTAGCACACATTTGTGCAAATATGCGGGCCCATGTACCGCGGCTAGGTGACTTCATCACATGGGTCCCTAACATCCCTAATACTATCACATTATATAAATTTATACAGGACTTACCTCTAAATAGTGCCCTTACAATGTGTGATCTGAAATGCAGGAACCTAGCTAATTAAAACACCTGAGGGTAAATGGGAGGGGTGCCAATACCAGAGGAAGGAAGCCTTGCCTTCCAGTGTACAATATATACACAAATATAGAGGAAAAAGGGAGGCCTGGACTGCACACCCTAATACTAGAGATTTCAAGAGGTGCTATATTATTTAAATTATTTTTACTATCAGTGTTCTTAGTGCTAGGAGCGTGCATCTGCATCTCTCTTCCTCCAGCATGTGTATATAAGAGGTCTGCCGACCGCTTGTACGCTGGCTGCAGGAACTGACGTCGCAGCTGTGCGGGCAAATTTAAATAACAGCCCAGCTGTGACATAAGGGGGACACATCGAGCGGCTGATCAGTAAGGGATTATGATTACCTGAATCAGCAGCTCATTCGGCGGTTATCTCTGGTGCGTATGTATCCAGCTTAAGTAGGCTTCAATATCTGAGAGATCCATTTTCATATGTCCTCACTTGGTGTTAGTAAGCTACTTCTTCAAGGTGCTTTATAATAAATTGGTTACAGAGTGGTAATGTATCCACTAATTCTTATGGGTGGTGTTGCATTTACCTTAAGCAACATTGTGGTGGTCCCAGTTATATCAATTCATATTTGTATCTTTCTGTTAATACCCAGAACAATTTATACCCAATTACCTGTTTTCATACTTATAAACAAATAGTTTGCTAGCAAAAGTAATGTTTAGGATGTCCTTGCTCCACCTTAGCTGTGCGGCTTTCTGGCGCAATTTATTCCGCAACTTGAAAAAGTATGATGTCCAAGTATAACAAAAATATAAAATCAATAGCTTTTTACCAAAACTAGACTCTTGCCACCACAATTTATTGTGAATGCTGCTGCGAGGCTAATCTTCCTCGCTTGATGTTCATCGCTGAAAGATCCACTCTGTCAGTCCCTCCATGGGTCACCTGTATTCTACCGTATTCAATCTAAAATACTTTTACGCACACACAAGGCCATTAACTAAATGACACCAACGTACATCTGCTTATATCAAAATATCTTCCAACCCAACATCTTTGCTCTTCACAAGATCTGCGTCTCTCACCCACACTCATTATTCGCTCCCTTTCACGATTTGCAGGACTTTGTTTGGGCTGCACCCACTCTGTGGAATGCCCTCCCGCACACAATAAGACTCCTCTGGTCCAGGGACGTGCAGTCAGGGGAGGCAGTGCCTCCGCTGTCATTTATGATGAAAATAATGCAAGGAAGATACATATGACACATATTATGTGTCATATGTATCTTCGTTATAATACTGTAATCCTTTTGAGACATTAAACTAGTATAGGAGGCACTGCTAGCAGTGCCTCCCATTGCCAATGTTAATGGGCATAAAGTGGGGGGTGGGGCCAAGGACTGGGCTGCAAAAGCCCATTGAAAAAACGACGATACAGCGGCACTAGTAGAAGTGCCTCTGGGACAGGGCCTGATGTGATTGGACAGCGGATCCAGGGCTGGATCCGCTGGTCCAATCACCCACACGCTGCGGCGTCACTCACCTCCCTCTCCTCCTGTCCTGTCATCGCGGCGGCGCCGGTGCGTTAATCTCCGTGACCCCGCCGGAATGTGTGGTGGCCGCTTGCTGCTGATCCACACCTGGTGGAGGGTCGGAGCCTTCCTCCCCCGCGTAGTTGTCTCCCCTGCAGCGGCCTGAAGATTACAGAAGCCACCTGCTGCTTCCGCCGGCAAGAGAGGACCTGGAATCACCATGGAGTCCGGAAGCTGCACGTCTGATCCGAGGTTCCTCTCTCTCTCCCTCTCTCTCCCTCTCTCTCTCCCTCTCTCTCTCCCTCTCTCTCTCTCTCTCCCTCTCTCTCTCCCTCTCTCTCTCCCTCTCTCTCTCTCTCTCTCTCTCTCTCTCTCTCTCTTTCTCTTTCTCTTTCTCTTTCTCTTTCCCCTCCCTCCTTCCCTCCCTCCTTCCTTCCCTCCATGGTAAATGTATTTTTATTGTCTTTGTTCTTAAGTAGCTCATGTCTGTACTCCTTCCTCCCACTTCTCTTTCCCATTCCCTGTGTCTTTTTTTGGGTTGGATGTAATAACCTCCCCCGCAGCGTTAAATGCCTTTCTCTACTCTCCCCAGACATCTCGGTAACCTGGCTCCTCCCCGTCCTGGCGCTGCTATTCGCTCCTGTTGTTTCCACGTCACAGCTACCTCTCCGGATGCTGTGATATGAGCACATGCGTCGCCAGTGAATACCAAGGCTCAGCGCGGCATCCGCAATGCTGAGTCCTGAGTGGTTGCGGCGGTGAGGAGGTGGTGCATGTGAACAACAAGAAGCGAATAAAAGCGCTGGGACGGGGAGGAGCCAGGTTACCGAGGAGATGTCAGGGGAGCGCAAAGAAAGGCAGTTAACGCTGCCGGAGAGGTTAGCACACCCCGCCCTTTCTCACCTGTTTATTCTCTCTCTCTCTCTCTCTCTCTCTCTCTCTCTCTCTCTCTCTCTCTCTCTCTCTCTCTCTCTCTCTCTCTCTCCCCCCCCTCTCTCCCCTCTCTTGTGTTTTTTTTTTCTCCCCTACAGGTCCCCCTATTGGATTCTACTGGACAAGTGGACGTGATTATCGGCGTGGGATGTAGGTAAGTAATCTCTCATTTTTACAGGTCCCACTATTGGATTCTACTGGACAAGTGGACGCGATTCTCGGCGTGGGATATAGGTAAGTATGCGTGAGTGCGTAAGTGTGTTTTAATAAATTTTCTCTGACGTCCTAAGTGGATGCTGGGGACTCCGTCAGGACCATGGGGATTAGTGGCTCCGCAGGAGACAGGGCACAAAAGTAAAAGCTTTAGGATCAGGTGGTGTGCACTGGCTCCTCCCCCTATGACCCTCCTCCAAGCCTCAGTTAGATTTTTGTGCCCGGCCGAGAAGGGTGCAATCTAGGTGGCTCTCCTAAAGAGCTGCTTAGAGTAAAAGTTTGTTAGGTTTTTTATTTTCAGTGAGTCCTGCTGGCAACAGGCTCACTGCTACGAGGGACTTAGGGGAGAGAAGTGAACTCACCTGCGTGCAGGATGGATTGGCTTCTTAGGCTACTGGACACCATTAGCTCCAGAGGGAGTCGGAACACAGGTCTCACCCTGGGGTTCGTCCCGGAGCCGCGCCGCCGACCCCCCTTGCAGATGCCGAAAAGTGAAGGTCCAGAAACGGCGGCAGAAGACTCTTCAGTCTTCATAAGGTAGCGCACAGCACTGCAGCTGTGCGCCATTGTTGTCAGCACACTTCATAGCAGCGGTCACTGAGGGTGCAGGGCGCTGGGGGGGGGCGCCCTGGGCAGCAATGATAGTACCTTATTCTGGCTAAAAATACATCACATATAGCCCCTGGGGGCTATATGGATGTATTTAACCCCTGCCAGGTCTCAGAAAAACGGGAGAAGAAGCCCGCCGAAAAGGGGGCGGGGCCTATTCTCCTCAGCACACAGCGCCATTTTCCCTCACAGAAATGCTGGTGGGAAGGCTCCCAGGCTCTCCCCTGCACTGCACTACAGAAACAGGGTTAAAACAGAGAGGGGGGGCACTTATTTGGCGATATGTATATATATATTAAAATGCTATAAGGGAAAAACACTTATATAAAGGTTGTCCCTGTATAATTATAGCGTTTTTGGTGTGTGCTGGCAAACTCTCCCTCTGTCTCCCCAAAGGGCTAGTGGGGGTCCTGTCCTCTATCAGAGCATTCCCTGTGTGTGTGCTGTGTGTCGGTACGTGTGTGTCGACATGTATGAGGACGATGTTGGTGAGGAGGCGGAGCAATTGCCTGAAATGGTGATGTCACTCTCTAGGGAGTCGACACCGGAATGGATGGCTTATTTAGGGAAATACGTGATAATGTCAACACGCTGCAAGGTCGGTTGACGACATGAGATGGCCGGCAAACAAATTAGTACCTGTCCAGGCGTCTCAAACACCGTCAGGGGCTGTAAAACGCTCATTTACCTCAGTCGGTCGACACAGACACGGACACTGACTCCAGTGTCGACGGTGAAGAAACAAACGTATTTTCCTTTAGGGCCACACGTTACATGTTAAGGGCAATGAAGGAGGTGTTACATATTTCTGATACTACAAGTACCACAAGAAGGGTATTATGTGGGGTGTGAAAAAAACTACCTGTAGTTTTTCCTGAATCAGATAAATTAAATGAAGTGTGTGATGATGCGTGGGTTTCCCCCGATAGAAAATTATTGGCGGTATACCCTTTCCCGCCAGAAGTTAGGGCGCGTTGGGAAACACCCTTTAGGGTGGATAAGGCGCTCACACGCTTATCAAAACTAGTGGCGGTACCGTCTCCAGATAGGGCCGCCCTCAAGGAGCCAGCTGAGAGACTGGAAAATATCCTAAAAAGGTATATACACACACACTGGTGTTATACTGCTACCAGCGATCGCCTCAGCCTGGATGTGCAGCGCTGGGGTGGCTTGGTCGGATTCCCTGACTGAAAATATTGATACCCTTGACAGGGACAGTATTTTATTGACTATAGAGCATTTAAAGGATGCATTTCTATATATGCAAGATGCACAGAGGGATATTTGCACTCTGGCATCAAGAGTAAGTGCAATGTCCATATCTGCCAGAAGATGTTTATGGACACGACAGTGGTCAGGTGATGCAGATTCCAAACGGCACATGGAAGTATTGCCGTATAAAGGAGAGGAGTTATTTGGGGTCGGTCCATCGGACCTGGTGGCCTCGGCAACAGCTGGAAAATCCACCTTTTTTACCCCAAATCACATTTCAGCAGAAAAAGACACCGTCTTTTCAGCCTCAGTCCTTTCGTCCCCATAAGGGCAAGCGGGCAAAAGGCCAGTCATATCTGCCCAGGGATAGAGGAAAGGGAAGAAGACTGCAGCAGGCAGCACCTTCCCAGGAACAGAAGCCCTCCACAGCTTCTGCCAAGTCCTCAGCATGACGCTGGGGCCGTACAAGCGGACTCAAGTGCGGTGGGGGGTCGTCTCAAGAGTTTCAGCGCGTAGTGGGCTCACTCGCAAGTGGATCCCTGGATCCTACAAGTAGTATCCCAGGGGTACAGACTGGAGATTCGAGACGTCTCCCCCTCGCAGGCTCCTGATGTCTGCTTTACCAACGTCTTCCTCCGACAGGGAGGCAGTATTGGAAACAATTCACAAGCTGTATTCCCAGCAAGTGATAATCAAAGTACCCCTCCTACAACAAGGAAAGGGGTATTATTCCACACTATATTGTGGTACTGAAGCCAGACGGCTCGGTGAGACCTATTCTAAATGGGAAATCTTTGAACACTTACATACAAAGGTTCAAATCAAGATGGAGTCACTCAGAGCAGTGATAGCGAACCAGGAAGAAGGGGACTATATGGTGTCCCTGGACATCAAGGATGCTTACCTCCATGTCCCAAATTGCCCTTCTCACCAAGGGTACCTCAGGTTCGTGGTACGGAACTGTCACTATCAGTTTCAGACGCTGCCGTTTGGATTGTCCACGGCACCCCGGGTCTTTACCAAAGTAATGGCCGAAATGATGATTCTTCTTCAAAGAAAAGGCGTCTTAATTATCCCTTACTTGGACGATCTCCTGATAAGGGCAAGGTCCAGAGAACAGTTGGAAGTCGGAGTAGCACTATCTCAAGTAGTTCTACGACAGCACGGGTGGATTCTAAATATCCAAAATCGCAGCCGTTTCCGACGACACGTCTGCTGTTCCTAGGGATGGTTCTGGACACAGTCCAGAAAAAGGTGTTTCTCCCGGAGGAGAAAGCCAGGGAGTTATCCGAGCTAGTCAGGAACCTCCTAAAACCAGGAAAAGTGTCAGTGCATCATTGCACAAGAGTCCTGGGAAAAATGGTGGCTTATTACGAAGCGATTCCATTCGGCAGATTCCACGCAAGAACTTTTCAGTGGGATCTGCTGGAAAAATGGTCCGGATCGCATTTTCAGATGCATCAGCGGATAACCCTATCTCCAAGGACAAGGGTGTCTCTCCTGTGGTGGTTACAGAGTGCTCATCTTCTAGAGGGCCGCAGATTCGGCATTCAGGATTGGATGCTGGTGACCACGGAGGCCAGCCTGAGAGGCTGGGGAGCAGTCACACAGGGAAAAAATTTCCAGGGAGTGTGATCAAGTCTGGAGTTTTTTCTCCACATAAATATACTGGAGCTAAGGGCAATTTACAATGCTCTAAGCTTAGCAAGACCTCTGCTTCAAGGTCAGCCGGTATTGATCCAGTGGGACAACATCACGGCAGTCGCCCACGTAAACAGACAGGGCGGCACAAGAAGCAGGAGGGCAATGGCAGAAACTGCAAGGATTTTTCGCTGGGCGGAAAATCATGTGATAGCACTGTCAGCAGTGTTCATTCCGGGAGTGGACAACTGGGAAGCAGATTTCCTCAGCAGGCACAACCTCCACCCGGGAGAGTGGGGACTTCATCGGGAAGTCTTCCACATGATTGTGAACCGTTGGAAAAGACCAAAGGTGGACATGATGGCGTCCCGCCTGAACAAAAAACTGGACAAGTATTGCGCCAGGTCAAAAGACCCTCAGGCAATAGCTGTGGACGTTCTGGTAACACCGTGGGTGTACCAGTCGGTGTATGTCTTCCCTCCTCTGCTTCTCATACCCAAGGTATTGAGAATTATAAGACGTAGAGGAGTAAGAACTATACTCGTGGCTCCGGATTGGCCAAGAAGGACTTGGTACCCGGAACTTCAAGAGATGCTCACAGAGGACTCATGGCCTCTGCCGCTAAGAAGGGACTTGCTTCAGCAAGTGCCATGTCTGTTCCAAGACTTACCGCGGCTGCGTTTGACGGCATGGCGGTTGAACGCCGGATCCTAAGGGAAAAAGGCATTCCGGAAGAGGTCATTCCTACCCTGGTCAAAGCCAGGAAGGAGGTGACCGCACAACATTATCACCACATGTGGCGAAAATATGTTGCGAGGTGTGAGGCCAGGAAGGCCCCATGAAGAAATTTCAACTCGGTCGTTTCCTGCATTTCCTGCAAACAGGAGTGTCTATGGGCCTCAAATTGGGGTCCATTAAGGTTCAAATTTCGGCCCTGTCGATTTTCTTCCAGAAAGAATTGGCTTCAGTTCCTGAAGTCCAGAAGTTTGTCAAGGGAGTACTGCATATACAACCCCCTTTTGTGCCTCCAGTGGCACTGTGGAATCTCAACGTAGTTCTGGGATTCCTAAAATCACATTGGTTTAAACCGCTCAAATCTGTGGATTTGAAATATCTCACAGGGAAAGTGACCATGCTGTTGGCCCTGGCTTCGGCCAGGCGAGTGTCAGAATTGGCGGCGTTTGTCTCAAAAAAGCCCATATCTGATTGTCCATTCGGACAGGGCAGAGCTGCGGACTCATCCCCAGTTTCTCCCTAAGGTGGTGTCAGTGTTTCACCCGAACCAGCTTATTGTGGTACCTGCGGCTACTAGGGACTTGGAGGACTCCAAGTTGCTAGATATTGTCAGGGCCCTGAAAATATAGTTTCCAGGACGGCTGGAGTCAGGAAAACTGACTTGCTGTTATCCTGTATGCACCCAACAAACTGGGTGCTCTTGCTTCTAAGCAGACGATTGCTAGTTGGATGTGTAGTACAATTCAGCTTGCACATTCTGTGGCAGGCCTGCCACAGCCAAAATATGTAAATGCCCATTCCACAAGGAAGGTGGGCTCATCTTGGGCGGCTGCCCGAGGGGTCTCGGCTTTACAACTTTGCCGAGCTGATACTTGGTCAGGGGCACACCCTGACTGAGGAGGACCTGGAGTTCTCTCATTCGGTGCTGCAGAGTCATCCGCACTCTCCCGCCCGTTTGGGAGCTTTGGTATAATCCCCATGGTCCTGACGGAGTCCCCAGCATCCACTTAGGACGTCAGAGAAAATAAGAATTTACTTACCGATAATTCTATTTCTCGTGGTCCGTAGTGGATGCTGGGCGCCCATCCCAAGTGCGGATTGTCTGCAATACTTGTACATAGTTATTGTTACAAAAATCGGGTTATTATTGTTGTGAGCCATCTTTTCAGAGGCTCCGCTGTTATCATGCTGTTAACTGGGTTCAGATCACAGGTTGTACAGTGTGATTGGTGTGGCTGGTATGAGTCTTACCCGGGATTCAAAATCCTTCCTTATTGTGTACGCTCGTCCGGGCACAGTATCCTAACTGAGGCTTGGAGGAGGGTCATAGGGGGAGGAGCCAGTGCACACCACCTGATCCTAAAGCTTTTACTTTTGTGCCCTGTCTCCTGCGGAGCCGCTAATCCCCATGGTCCTGACAGATTCCCAGCATCCACTACGGACTACGAGAAATAGAATTATCGGTAAGTAAATTCTTATTTTTACTTTCACGGTGTGTGTGTGTTGTGTTTTTATTTGGGTATTTTTGTTGTTGTGGAACTACAGGTACCAGCGGACCCGTTATTTCCCTGCATGCTGGTACTTGTGGTTCTCCAAGTATCAGCAAGTGGGGGAGGCTTGCTGGGCCTTGTAGTTCCACAACAAAAAACAATATCCTTTTTTATTTACACACTTATGGCTATCAGCCCGACACCCACCGCCCAGGGGTGCTGGGGACAGCCTCGGGCTTCACCCCTGGCCCTTGGGTGCCTGGAGGGGGGCCCCGTGATTTAAGTGGTCCCCACTCCTCCAGGGAACCCCGGCCAGGGGTGACTAGTTGGGGGGGTAATGCCACGGCCGCAGGGACCGATATAAAAGTGTCCCCCGGCTGTGGCATTATCTCTCTGGCTAGTGGAGCCCGGTGTTGGTTTTAAAAATATGGGGGACCCCTACATCTTTTGTCCCCCGTATTTTTGGAACCAGGACCGGACTAAGAGCCCGGTGCTGGTTGTCTAAATATGGGGAACCCCTGTCCAATTTTTTCCCCAGTATTTAAACAACCAGGACCAGCTCAAAGAGCCCGAGGCTGGTTATACTTAGGAGGGGGGACCCCACGCATTTCTTTTTACAATTTAACCCATTCACACCCTTTTTCACAGATAAGCATGCACGGATCTCACTGATCCGTGCATGACTATCACAACACACCAGCAAAAAGCTCAATTTTATTACGAATTCCATGGTTTCCCGGAAGTGTTTGGCTATTGTCGACAGTGATTGAGAATGCAGTGATGCAAATTAGTGGCAGAGGGCTGGGTCAGTTGATGGTGGGTGAGTTTGTAAGCCATTGGCTGTGGCAGCGGGCATCGGCTCAGGGGCAGTAGCGGGAATTGGCTCGGCGGCGGTAGGGGTCATCGGCAGGATTCGGCGGACATTATGGCTGCAGTGCCTCACCAGCCACTGACCTCACCGCACGCCACTGCTCTGGTCTACAAACCTTAAAAGCGTTCCTTGAAATCTCACCTCTTTAAGCAAGCTTATCAAATTCCAGAACTGCTCACATAACCTTCATACATTTTCCTATCCAGTTGCATCCCCATTGTACAGTCCACATATATCCTCACATGGTTTTTTTATTTCTTCACTATCCCATCCTCCTAATCCCAGGCCAACATTGCTGTGTGACCATATCATCAGAATCTGCTTTATTGGCCAGGTGTACTCACGTACACTAGGAATTCTTTGTGGTACAATGCATTGCCAAGCAGCAACATGAAGGGGGAATACATAGCATAAGAAGGGAGAAAAACGTAGCATACATTACAAACATTACACATATAAGTTTATATTGCACATTGCAACTGTACAATAGACTCGACATATTATACATGTAAGACTAGAAACGAAGGCTGCTTTGCAGAGCAGCACCGAGGCAGCCATCCGCGGCGCCTACTAGAACTCAAACAATGCACATAATACAGAAGATTTAAGTATTACATCAAAAGATAAACCACACAGACAATATAAAAAAAAAAAAAAAAAAAGCACACAGAAACAATAATGCATGATTGGTGTAGGCATTTTGGGTAATAACCTCCAGGGGTTGTGTATTCCACCCTCACAAGGTACCAGGTGCGGCAGCCATCTTAGGCGCACTGCGTAGGATTACCCTGGGTGGAATAGTACACTCCTAGAAGAGAACACAAAATGGGGAGGTTGGAGAGTCCTTAAGTTCAGAGTAGGGTTCCAATAAAACCATCAGGTCCATGTATTTTTCATCCCATCCACAAGCGCACTAGATAAGGCAGCCATGTTGGGCGCACTACGAAGGTTACACAATGGGAGATGAGCCATACAAGGGCCAAATGCATGTATGGGAAAACTGACACGTGTATAGGAGTATGCTATACCCTGCATGGAAAGATCCAAATGAAGCACACCCTGCCCATGGAGGAACCATCCGAGGCCCATCATGCAGCCCAGCAAGAACCTTTGCAATCTGTTAGACCTTTATACAATAGATAACACCTATCCTTGTGTATTAATGCCTACTCCCTATAAATTGTAATGTCAATGACTGGCTGTTACTACCTAGTCTTGTTTTTTGGCTATTGTTTCCAGTTGTGTTCCATTGTTATCACTGTGTCCAATTGTAAAGCGCAATGGAATTTGCAGCGCTATGTAAGAAACGTAATAAATGCAAATTTATCTTTAAAAACGACTATGCTGTATACACCCATCCGCCATAATATTAAAACCACATACCTAATAGTGTGTAGGGCCCCCTTTTGCTGCCAAAACAGCCTTGACACTTTTGAAGGTCTCCTGGGTTATCTGGCACCAGGACGTTCGCAGCTGATCCTTTAAGTCCTGTGATTTGTGATGTGGGGCTTCCATAGCTTGGACTTATTTTTTCAGCACATCCCACAGATGCTCAATCAGATGCAGATCTGGGGATCTTGGAGGCATAGTCAACACATTGAAATCTTTGCAATAATTGTTCATGAGTGGTTTGAAGAACATGTGTGGCAGTGCATATTATATTTCTGAAAGAGGCCACCGCCATGCGGGAATACCATTGCCATGAAAGGCAGTACTTGGTCTGCATATGTTTAAGTAGTAACATGAATGCCTTGACCCATTGTTTCCCAGCCCAGCATAACATTGCCCAGAACATCACACTGCTTCCGCCGACTTTTATCCTGGTGCCATCTCTTTCCAAGGTATAGTAAACAACACACCTTCACCCAGCCGTCCACATGAAGTAAAAGAAAATGGGATTCATCAGACCAGGCCACCTTCTCCAATTGCTTCATGGACCCGTTCTGATGCTCTCGTACCTATTGTAGGTGCTTTCGGCAGTGATCAGGGGTCAGCTTGGACACTGATTGGTCTGCAACTATGCAGTTCCATAGGCAGCAAGCTGCGAAGCACTTTCTATCATAGATAGCATTAACTTTTTCAGCAGTTTGTGCTACAGTAGCTCTTCTGTGGGATAGGACCAAATGGGCTAGCCTTCGCTCTCCATGCGTCTCCATGAGCCTCCATGAGCCATGGGTGCCTGTGACCCTGTCACCGGTTGTCCTTCCTTGGACCACTTTTGATAGATTCTACTGCATACTAGGGACCTCCCCACTGCCCCCCAAGAACTTCTGTTTTTGGAAATGCTCTGTCCCAGTTATTTGGCCATCACAATTTGGCCCTTTTCAAAGTCGTTTGACGATTTTATTTTTTTCCTGCTTCCAACACATCAACTTAAAGAGCTGACTGCTTACTTTCTGCCTAATATATCCTACTCCTTGACAGGTGCCATTGTAACTCTATGATCAACGTTATTTCCTTCACCTGTCAGTGGTTTTACTGTTATGGATGTATACTAAAAGTAAAGGAAGATGAACTGTTAATGAATATCAGGGTATGCTCAAGGGCCGTTCAAGCAGAGCAGCCACATGGGGATGCCACCCCATTGGGAATGTAGTACAATTGACGGATAGGGTTTCCACGGGTCCAGATGGAGATTATACCCTTTCCGGCTTCTCCACTTGCTCCCTCCCCACATCCTTTCTCCAACAGCCTTCTCATGCCCCACAGCCATTCTCTACCTGCCTTCTCTCTCCCCACATCCCTTTTTCGTCACTTTCTTTCACCCCACGGCCCTTCTTCTTCTTCATCCCCACAGCCCTTCTCCGCCCACGTAGAGCACACTGACTCCATGCAGAGCATGCTGCATCCTAGAAATGTTTTGTCCTGCTGCAGATATACATAACCATGAGGGGTTTACTTTTTTCTTCAGCTTGTCATTGAAAGCTGCTGGGTGAGACACTGCAGTCCAAATTAGTGATATTTTTTTTCCCCTCTCGTTACAAGACACAGCATTTCATGCAGATGAAATCTTAAGGGCAGTCGCCAAGCCTCCTGCTCCAGAATTCACTTTTATGTATAATCATATACTGCGCTTCTCTCAGGCCAGCTAGCTTTTTATCCTGATTGCTTATTACTCTAATCAATAAGAAATTATAGAGTAGACTTAAGCTCCGTTGCCATTTAAATACTGGCAACAGCCCCACTAAATGCTTGCTCCCTCTGTCACGGTTACATATTGAAATGGGATGCAGTTACACTGCCGGCAGTCGGGATCCCGACTGTCAGGATATCGACGCCGGAATCCTAACTGCTGACAATGCCACCAGCCAGAATCCTGGCTCACAGTGATTATTCCCACTCATGGGTGTCCATAGAACCTGTGGTGAGCGCAGCGAGCCACCGAGCCCTCAGCATGCGGAACGCAGCGAGCCGGGATGCCCGACCGTCTGTTTTTCATAATGATCCCATTGAAATGATCTTCAGCCACTAGTGCAGTTTGGTTTTCTTTTTGCTGATTTTTGGCCTGTTGAACAATTCTCAGTGCGGGCTGAAAATCAGTAATCTCTAGACGGTCCCAATATAAATTAGAGGAGTGATTAACAACTTTTTTTATTCTTTTGCAAGAAATGTGCCACATTATTACGGCCATCGGGCGAATTGTATGCAAAGCAGCTATTCTGCAGATAATGCTGACACAGGATATCTGAATTGGGATCCGGTTAATATACTGCCTGTCAGGATCCTGGCATTCAGGATACTGACACCAGAATCCCGACAGCATGGGAAATGCCGGTGGTCTGAATCCTGATCGCAACCAGGTATACCCACTCGGGTGGTGGGTCCAAAGCTCGCCACCTGGCCTGAAACGTGGTGAGCTCTGCGAATCCACAAGAGGACTCACTGCCAGGATTGCGCGTGATGTGATTCTGCTGTCTTTACAGTTACAGCCAGCATCCCGTCTGCCGGACTCCAGTATGTATCCCTCTGAATCTATTTAAGAACAGAAGGGTGATGGTATGCAAAGACTAATGAAGTGTATCACTCATTAAATATTGTTCAGTAATTATTGTTGGCGCTCGCAGCAGCGGTATGAACATTAGCAAAACGACTGCACTGGTGAATTCTTTGAGGGGGCAGTTGTTCTCACAGAGTGGACCAGCAGACAGAAACCTGTATCTGAGCGCAAGGTCTGTGGTTGCAAACAGCTTCTGGATGCTTAAGCAGAAGGGATAGTGGTTAGACTTGTCAACAGTGCATCAAGTTATGGATAATCTGGTTTATTAGCAAATTCAGATTACCTCTCACCAGTATGGTGCACATTACATCGTATGGGCTACAGAAGCAGAAGGCCTGTCCGTATGCCATTTATATCTGCTGCAAACAGGTTGGAAAGGCCTACAGTTTGCTCAGGGACACAGGAATTGGACAGTAAATGATTGGACTTGTCATGTGGTCTGACAAATTGAGTTTTCAGTTACACCATGCAGATGGTAGGGTGAGGATATGGACACAACAGCATGAAAGCATGGATCCTTCTTGCACTTTTGTCACTCTCCAGGCTGGCGGAGGCAGCGTTATGGGCTAATAGTCCACACGAAGCATGCCAACAGTTAGTAGAATCCATGTCTAGAATAATTAAAGCCATTTTAAGGGTAAAAGATGTCCCAACAAAGTGCTAACCAGGGGGGTCATAATCCTTTGTCCAGTCAGTGTATATTCACTACTACATACATACAGTAGATGGAAGAAAACACCCATTATCTAATGTATGTCAACTATAGACACAAAGGTAACCAAAGGAGTTATACCTTTAATTGTCATTATACTTACATGCTACTATCATCACCATGACTAGACTGCAATAATAGCCCATGCTTCCGTCACCCAACGCACTGCATTAATTACCAGATACCACATGAAGCCATCACCCATTACACTGCTATTTTGCTACTCTCTGACTCGCAAATAAATATTTTATATGCTTTCTGTCTATGCCACAATTAAAACCATAAGGTAATTAAATATGTGCAACTTATTATTTCATTACGGTTCAACTAGTAGTTTAGGTCATGAGATAGCAGTAGGATAAATGTAAACTGTGGCAGGGGATGGTATCGGGATGCCGGCAGTCATAAGACTGACAAATGGCATGCCAAAGGTCAGGATCCCGACATCTTTTAGGTACATATGATAACCCTAACCCTCCCTTCTTAGTGCCTAACCCTAACCGTGCCCCCCCGCAACCTGGCTGCAACCTACCCCAAGGCAATAGATAGAAAATACTCAGATGGTGTGTGCAATTAAACCAGATATGCAGCCAGCACAATGTGTGATTAGAGTATACTCAAATAGTGCAATAAAGGGAAGAGAAATTTCCACACAAAGGTTCAGACGCAAATCAGATAACCATGACAATAATACAGTACAGGTGAAGAATGAATTGTATATAAAATCAAGAATACCACCCTTTTGGGATGAACTTTTAGGGAATCACAGTCTTAAAATAATTGACCAGTCGCCACTTTTCCAAATATATTGAGATCCTTCTGTTTGCTAGGAGAATGAAAAGGAACGCAGTAGTGCAAATAAAACCCAGACAGGGTCCTGCTACTCCACACTGATTGCACCTACAGAATATAAGTGTTTTTTCAGCATATCATGGGTAGGCTGCAACACACTTTCGGAGGGAGCTTGCTTGGTTTTGTAGGCAGAAAACTCCTATATAACCATTGGCCACATGTAAGGGAGATAATAAAAATGGAGAAGCACTAGTGTAGTTAAACTTCAGAAACACAGTCCCACCACTCCACACTGATTGCACTTACAGGAGCTGAATGGGTTAATCAGCATATCATGTCTCCCAAATACAGGCAGCAACACACTCTTGTATCAGGCTACCCCAAGGCAGCCTGACCCCCTAACCCTCCTTGGCTTACTACAGTTGTGATGCCGACAGTCGGAATTCTGGCGCTGGCATTGTGAGCGATGTTGGGCATCCTGGCGTTGGTTTTCTGACCATTTTCAGCATTCCGCGTCTGTATTCTGATTGCTGGTATCCCAACCACCAGTATGCTAACCAGATCCCTGTGGCAGCAGGATGGTTTCATTATGTCGCTGTGTACTGTGTGATGGCTGCACGTGGCATCTGGTAATTATTGCAGTGTAGCGGGTGACTGATGCATGGGCTATTATTGCAGTCTAGTCATGGGTGACAATAGCCGCACGTAATGGTATCATTTATAATTTTGCCATACTATTTGTTCGATAGAATAATCCTTTTAAAATGTTGAGATAAATAATGTTATTCTTCTGAAGACAGGTTTGCAATAATACCCAAAACATTGGAATAAACAGTTTATGCTGTTTAACTACCTTCAAGCCTCTGAGTGCCGCCATCCGTTTGGTTTTCTGTTTGTTCTCTTTGCCACACAGTATCCAGACAGCTGTTGGAGACCAAACTTATCAAGCCAATGTTTAGAATTTTTAAATTGTGTGTACTATATATGATTCACAGGGCATGCACCAGGGAAAGTATATTACTTACTTACATTCATAGTTATTCTTGGTTACTTAAGCTATGCACATTTTAATGGAGACTATGGGGTATATGCAATTCCGGGCGAATTGCAGCACTTTTTCGTCCGTTTTCAAATTCGACACAATTCGACCGTCGAATTCCGGCCGGCGGGTGCCGGAATTTGACATATAAAAAAAAAAAAACGGATTCGACAGTCCCGCTGTCGAAAAACGGACCAATTGACGGATTTTGGATCGACTTTTCAGACGGTACAAAAAACGGTAAAAAACCCGGAAAAAAAATTGCGTGGGGTCCCCCCTCCTAAGCATAGGATCCCCTGTCATTTCCCCCCCCCCCGTATTTTGGCAACCAGGACCGGCTCAAAGAGCCCGAGGCTGGTTATGCTTAGGAGGGGGGACCCCACACATTTTTTTTTCCTGATTTTAACCCATTCCCACCCCTTCCCACTAAAAACCATGCTCTCTCTATTTTAGTCATTTAAAAAAAAAAAAAACTTTAAAAATATATAAAAATAATACTTGTGTCCCTCTAATAGACAAACCAAGTACATAATCCCTTCTAATATAAATAGATATGCTATTAGCAATAAAAAAACACACAAAAAAACATGTTTTAAATTTTTTTTTTATTAGATTCCGCCAGCAAAGTGAGGCGGAAGGAAATTGACGATATTACTGTCGAAAAGCACTAAAGTCGAATCCACATTCTTCAATTGAATATACTTTTGTCGAATTGCCGCATTTTTACCACTGCAGACATGTAGAATTTTCAAAATGTCGAATCTGAAAAGTCCATTTTTTTGACGAAAATTACTGTATTGCATTGTCGATTTTTTTTTTTTTTTTTTTTTTTTTTTTGTGTGTCGAAAATGACTTGTTTTTCGACATTTTCGTGAATTCGACCGCAATGCATATACCCCTATATGACCGTAATGTGATATGCTTCGATTTACGGGTGGTATTCATGTGATCTGTGGTCAGCAGACTGACGGTCACATGACCTCCCCCACAATCCCGCCCCCTCACTATCCCAATGGTCGGCATGCTGACCAACAGGGACTATTTCCACTTGTGGGTGTCCACGACACCCATAGAGTGGGAATAGAACCTGGTGATGTCTGTCTTTTCAGCAATTGAAAATCGAATTTGATATGCCCAACACTGCCTTATTTCGGTATTTTCAGCTCAGACATGCAGTGCAGGCCCAGTTTCCTCATGGCCCACCTCCAATTGTAGATTCACCTGTTAAATCGTTGCTCACTTCTCTTAGTCGAAGGGGAAAAATATCTGTCATATATAATGTTTTGAATACTAGATATGGCCCTGATCATTTGAATACTCTTCGTATTAAATGGGAGACAGATTTGGGACCTTTGTCCCAGGAGCAGTGGATCCAGATTCTAGGCTCCATTAAATATACTACGCCATGTATAAGATACAAGCAAGTCTTTTTCTATATTCTGCACAGGGTGTATCGAACTCCTGTCACTATGCAAAGGGCTGGTCTTAGGGATAACTCTTGCTGCCCCAGATGCCGGGAGGCCGATGCCGGATTCTGGCACTTGCTATGGGATTGCCCTGTGGTTTCCCTTTTCTGGCGTAGGGTGTGGTGTGACATAACCTTGACTGCTCCATCCCTCCCTGCATTGGACCCTGGCCTATGCCTGTTTGGATTGGACCTTGAGGAAACGCACTCTGTCGTGCTGTACAAATATGTCCTGTGTCTCACTACGTTGGCGAGGGTTGTCATTGCTAGGGTTTGGTTCTCGGCTGGCGTGCCTAGGGTGGAGCAGTGGAGGGCATTAGTAAATTCTGTAATCCAACATGAGAGACATATGTATAAGATAAGGGGTTCCACCTCTCAATTTACAGTGAAGTGGGATCGCTGGTGCAGCACAAGGCTGGGGGGACCGGTATTGGACACCTAGGCCTTCCTTTTTTTCTTTTTTTTTTCTTTTACAGATATCATTTGCCTTGGAACTCTCAGTGAATATATCTGACACACACACTACACATTGAATTTAATATATATTTCTCTAACGTCCTAAGTGGATGCTGGGGACTCCGTAAGGACCATGGGGAATAGCGGCTCCGCAGGAGACTGGGCACATCTAAAGAAAGCTTTAGGACTATCTGGTGTGCACTGGCTCCTCCCCCCATGACCCTCCTCCAAGCCTCAGTTAGATCTCTGTGCCCGAACGAGAAGGGTGCACACTAGGGGCTCTCCTGAGCTTCTTAGTGAAAGTTTTAGATTAGGTTTTTTATTTTCAGTGAGACCTGCTGGCAACAGGCTCACTGCATCGAGGGACTAAGGGGAGAAGAAGCGAACTCACCTGCGTGCAGAGTGGATTGGGCTTCTTAGGCTACTGGACATTAGCTCCAGAGGGACGATCACAGGCCCAGCTTGGATGGGTCCCAGAGCCGCGCCGCCGGCCCCCTTACAGAGCCAGAAGGCAGAAGAGGTCCGGAAAATCGGCGGCAGAAGACGTCCTGTCTTCAACAAGGTAGCGCACAGCACTGCAGCTGTGCGCCATTGCTCTCAGCACACTTCACACTTCGGTCACTGAGGGTGCAGGGCGCTGGGGGGGGGCGCCCTGAGACGCAATAAAAACACCTTGGATGGCAAAAAAAATGCATCACATATAGCTCCTGGGCTATATGGATGCATTTAACCCCTGCCAGAATCCATAAAAAAGCAGGAGAAAAGTCCACGAAAAAGGGGCGGAGCCTATCTCCTCAACACACTGGCGCCATTTTCCCTCACAGCTCCGTTGGAGGGAAGCTCCCTGTCTCTCCCCTGCAGTCACTACACTACAGAAAGGGTTAAAAAAAGAGAGGGGGGCACTAATTAGGCGCAGTATTAACTATACAGCAGCTATAAGGGGAAAAACACTTATATAAGGTTATCCCTGTATATATATATAGCGCTCTGGTGTGTGCTGGCAAACTCTCCCTCTGTCTCCCCAAAGGGCTAGTGGGGTCCTGTCCTCTATCAGAGCATTCCCTGTGTGTGTGCTGTATGTCGGTACTTTTGTGTCGACATGTATGAGGAGAAAAATGATGTGGAGACGGAGCAGATTGCCTGTAATAGTGATGTCACCCCCTAGGGGGTCGACACCTGAGTGGATGAACTGTTGGAAGGAATTACGTGACAGTGTCAGCTCTGTATAAAAGACAGTGGTTGACATAAGACAGCCGGCTACTCAGCTTGTGCCTGTCCAGACGTCTCATAGGCCGTCAGGGGCTCTAAAGCGCCCGTTACCTCAGATGGCAGATATAGACGCCGACACGGATACTGACTCCAGTGTCGACGGTGAAGAGACGAATGTGACTTCCAGTAGGGCCACACGTTACATGATTGAGGCAATGAAAAATGTTTTACACATTTCTGATAATACGAGTACCACCAAAAAAGGGGTATTATGTTCGGTGAGGAAAAACTACCTGTAGTTTTCCTGAATCTGAGAAATTAAATGAGGTGTGTGATGATGCGTGGGTTTCCCCCGATAACAACGGATAATTTCTAAAATGTTATTGGCATTATATCCTTTCCCGCCAGAGGTTAGGGTGCGTTGGGAAACACCCCCTAGGGGGGATAAAGCGCTCACACGCTTGTAAGGGCTCTACCTTCGCCTGAGATGGCCGCCCTTAAGGATCCTGCTGATAGAAAGCAGGAGGGTATCCTAAAAGGTATTTACACACATACTGGTGTTATACTGCGACCAGCAATCGCCTCAGCCTGGATGTGCAGTGCTGGGTTGGCGTGGTCGGATTCCCTGACTGAAAATATTGATACCCTAGATAGGGACAGTATATTTTTGCCTATAGAGCATTTAAAAGATGCATTTTTATATATGCGTGATGCACAGCGGAATATTTGCCGACTGGCATCAAGTCTAAGCGCGTTGTCCATTTCTACCAGTAGAGGGTTATGGACACGTCAGTGGTCAGGTGATGCGTATTCCAAACGGCATTTGGAAGTATTGCTTTATTAAGGGAGGAGTTATTTGGGGTCGGTCTTTCAGACCTGGTGGCCACGGCAACAGCTGGGAATTCCACGTTTGTACCCCAGGTCGCCTCTCAACATGAGAAGACGCCGTATTATCAGGCGCAGTCTTTTCGTGGACAAGCGGGCAAAAGGTTCCTCATTTCTGCCCCGTGACAGAGGGAGAGGAAAAAGGCTGCAGAAATCAGCCAGTTCCCAGGAACAGAAACCCTCTCCCGCCTCTGCCAAGCCCTCCGTATACGCTGGGGCTTTACAAGCAGAATCAGGCACGGTGGGGGGCCCGTCTCAATGAATTTCAGCGCGCAGTGGGCTCACTCGCAAGTAGACCCCTGGATCCTTCAGGTGATATCTCAGGGGTACAAATTAGAATTCGAGACGTCTCCCCCTCGCCGTTTCCTAAAGTCGGCTTTACCGATGTCTCCTTCTGACAGGGAGACAGTTTTGGAAGCCATTCACAAGCTGTATTCCCAGCAGGTGATAATCAAGATACCCCTCCTGCAACAGGGAACGGGGTATTATTCCACACTGTTGTGGTACCGAAGCCGGACGGCTCGGTGAGACCGATTCTAAATCTAAAATCTTTGAACACTTACGTACAGAGGTTCAAATTCAAGATTGAGTCACTCAGAGCAGTGATTGCGAACCTGGAAGAAGGGGACTACATGATGTCTCGGGACATCAAGGATGCTTACCTTCATGTCAAAATTTACCCTTCTCACCAAGGGTACCTCAGGTTTATGGTACAGAACTGTCACTATCAGTTCAGACGCTGCCGTATGGATGGTACACGGCACCCCGGGTCTTTACCAAGGTAATGGCCGAAATGATGATATTCCTTCGAAGGAAGTGAATTTTAGTTATCCCTTCCTTGGACAATTCCCTGATAAGGGTAAGATCCAGGGAACAGTTGGAGGTCGGTGTAGCACTATCTCAGGTAGTGTTGCGGCAGCACGATTGGATTCTCAAAATTCCAAAATCGCACCTGGTTCCGACGACGTGTCTTCTGTTCCTAGGGATGATCCTGGACACAGTCCAGAAAAAGGTGTTTCTCCCGGAGGAGAAAGCCAGGGAGTTATCCGAGCTAGTCAGGAACCTCCTAAAACCGAGCCAAGTCTCAGTGCATCAATGCACAAGGGTTCTGGGTAAAATGGTGGCTTCCTACGAAGCAATCCCATTCGGCAGATTCCACGCAAGAACTTTCCAGTGGGACCTGCTGGACAAATGGTCCGGATCGCATCTTCAGATGCATCAGCGGATAACCCTGTCACCAAGGACAAGGGTGTCCCTCCTGTGGTGGTTGCAGAGTGCTCATCTTCTAGAGGGCCGCAGATTAGGCATTCAGGACTGGGTCCTGGTGACCACTGATGCCAGCCTGCGAGGCTGGGGAGCAGTCACACAGGGAAGGAATATCCAGGGCTTATGGTCAAGCCTGGAGACATCACTTCACATAAATATCCTGAAGCTAAGGGCCATTTACAATGCTCTAAGCTTAGCAAGACCTCTGCTTCAAGGTCAGCCGGTGTTGATCCAGTCGGACAACATCACGGCAGTCACCCACGTAAACAGACAGGGTGGCACAAGAAGCAGGAGGGCAATGGCAGAAGCTGCAAGGATTCTTCGCTGGGCGGAAAATCATGTGATAGCACTGTCAGCAGTATTCATTCCGGGAGTGGACAACTGGGAAGCAGACTTCCTCAGCACGACCTCCACCCGGGAGAGTGGGGACTTCACCCAGAAGTCTTCCACATGATTAAAAACTCGACAGGTATTGCGCCAGGTCCAGGGACCCTCAGGCAATAAGCTGTAGACGCTCTGGTAACACCGTGGGTGTACCAGTCAGGGTATGTGTTCCCTCCTCTGCCTCTCATACCCAAGGTACTGAGATTGATAAGATGGAGAGGAGTAAGCACTATATTCGTGGTTCCGGATTGGCCAAGAAGGACTTGGTAACCGGAACTTCAAGAGATGCTCACGGAGGATCCGTGGCCTCTACCTCTAAGAAGGGACCTGCTCCAGCAAGGACCCTGTCTGTTCCAAGACTTACCGCGGCTGCGTTTGATGGCATGGCGGTTGAACGCCGGATCCTGAAGGAAAAAAGGCATTCCGGATGAAGTCATCCCTATCCTGATCAAAGCCAGGAAGGATGTAACCGCAAAAACATTATCACCGCAATTGGCGAAAATATGTTGCATGGTGCGAGGCCAGTAAGGCCCGACGGAGGAAATTCAACTGGGTCGATTCCTACATTTCCTGCAAACAGGAGTGTCTATGGGCCTGAAATTGGGGTCCATTAAGGTTCAAATTTCGGCCCTGTCAATTTTCTTCCAAAAAGAACTGGCTTCAGTCCCTGAAGTTCAGACGTTTGTAAAAGGGGTACTGCATATACAGCCTCCTTTTGTGCCTCCAGTGGCACTTTGGGATCTCAATGTAGTTTTGGGTTCCAAAAGTCACATTGGTTTGAACCACTTAAATCTGTGGAGTTAAAATATCTCACATGGAAAGTGGTCATGCTGTTGGCCCTGGCCTGGGCCAGGCGCGTGTCAGAATTGGCGGCTTTATCCTGAAAAAGCCCTTATCTGATTTTCCATTCGGACAGGGCGGAATGGAGGACTCGTCCTCAGTTTCTCCCCAAGGTGGTTTCAGCGTCTCACCTGAACCAACCTATTGGTGGTGCCTGCGGCTACTAGGGACTTGGAGGCCTCCAAGTTGCTAGACGTTGTCAGTGCCCTGAAAATATATGTTTCCAGGACGGCTGGAGTCAGGAAATCTGACTCGCTGTTTATCCTGTGTGCACCCAACAAGCTGGGTGCTCCTGCTTCTAAGCAGACTATTGCTCGTTGGATTTGTAGTACAATTCAGCTTGCACATTCTGTGGCAGGCCTGCCACAGCCAAAAATCTGTAAATGCCCACTCCACAAGGAAGGTGGGCTCATCTTGGGCGGCTGCCCGAGGGGTCTCGGCTTTACAACTTTGCCGAGCAACTACTTGGTCAGGAGCAAATACGTTTGTAAAATTCTACAAAATTGATATCCTGGCTGAGGAGGACCTGGAGTTCTCTCATTTGGTGCTGCAGAGTCATCCGCACTCTCCCGCCCGTTTGGGAGCTTTGGTATAATCCCCATGGTCCTTACGGAGTCCACAGCATCCACTTAGGACGTTAGAGAAAATAAGAATTTACTTACCGATAATTCTATTTCTCATAGTCCGTAGTGGATGCTGGGCGCCCATCCCAAGTGCAGATTGTCTGCAATACTTGTACATAGTTATTGTTACAAAAATCGGGTTATTATTGTTGTGAGCCATCTTTCAGAGGCTCCTCTGTTATCATGCTGTTAACTGGGTTCAGATCACAGGTTATACGGTGTGATTGGTGTGGCTGGTATGAGTCTTACCCGGGATTCAAAATCCTTCCTTATTGTGTACGCTCGTCCGGGCACAGTATCCTAACTGAGGCTTGGAGGAGGGTCATGGGGGGAGGAGCCAGTGCACACCAGATAGTCCTAAAGCTTTCTTTAGATGTGCCCAGTCTCCTGCGGAGCCGCTATTCCCCATGGTCCTTACGGAGTCCCCAGCATCCACTACGGACTATGAGAAATAGAATTATCGGTAAGTAAATTCTTATTATCTTTATTGATGGCAATTGTTACAGTTAGTTTTACTGTTGTATATTTTATGTACTGTATAAATATCACAAAACCTAATAAAAATATTACTTGATTTAAAAAAAAAAGAACCTGGTGATGTCTAAATTGGCATACATTTTAAGGTGTTATGAGACCCCTTGCTTATGAGGTGCTTTCAGTTGTCATGATTGATTTTATATATTTTAATACATTAAAGTATTGATTTACAGTGTATGTCCGCATCAGACGCATTGATCAGCTACAAGGGTTTGCACACAGCAGGTAATTGCTTAGCAGTTTTCCTTTGATGCTTATTACTGCATCCACTGCACAGTGAGCAAAACCTAAATGCCACTTGTAATAGGGATTATAGATTTGAGTGCAACCTCCTTTCTTTCAATAGTGTGTGACATTATTTATAATATGTTCTGCATTAGGTGCTTTATGCCCTTGTAAAGAGCATGTGACTTCCCAGACACGGGCAAGTGGCAATTTAATTTAACAATTGTGGATAATTTGAGTTTTTTTTTTAATCAGTTATAATATTTCTTAATATTGGATGCTGTAAGGACATGATGTGGAATGTTAGTTGCCTTAATATCTGAATACTGTTTTGCTTTTAGCCATGACTTAAGTGTCATTTCCGTAGTCTTCTCATTTACTTGAATCCGGTGGGAGCATGGGTGATCACTGTACTGATTATTTTTAGAACTCTGGAACACTGTGTTCAGAAAAGATGACTTGCAGATAGTGTTTAGGTGATTATATCTTTGCATTGGACTTCAGATACCTCGTAAGCAGACTTTAGTATTGTAATAATCCTCATGTTATTTCTTGTGAGAAGAAAGATCATTGGCGTTTACATAATGGGTGCAGTGTGTGCGGTGTACACGGGCCCCTGTGTCCAGGGGGGCCCACACCACACCCATGTTTTATTACTTGCCCATCCGGAGTACCGCGCCGGAGCTACAGCATCGGTAAAGAATCACCAGTAGAATGGCCACTATGCATGTGTAGTAGGGATTTAGGGATATATGCAATTGCGGTTGAATCCCTGCTGGAATTCGGACCGTTTTTGGATTCGACACAATTCGACAGTCGAATCCTGCCGGGACCCGAATTCGACATATTTAATAATAAACGGATTTGACAGTCCCGCTGTCGAAAAACGGACCAATTGACGATAGTTTGCGTCCTGGATTTGACTTAATGGACGGCACAAAAGCGTTGAAAAAATCCTGAAAAAAATTGCGTGGGGTCCCCCCTCCTAAGCATAACCAGCCACACCGACATACACACATACTTACCTATGTTAACACGAAGTGTCGGTCCCCTTGTCCACGTAGAATCCATGGGGTACCTGCAAATAAAATTATACTCGCAACAATCCGGGTTGGATCGGTCCTCTTCTTAGTTTGTAATCCACGTACTTGGCAAAATAAAAAAACGGAAACCACGGACCACGCACTGAAAGGGGTCCGATGTTTACACATGGGACCCCTTTCGCCGACTGCCGGGACCCCCCGTGACTGCTGTCAAAGAGGGTCCCTTCAGCCAATCGGGGAGCGCCACGTCGTGTCACTCTCCTGATAGGCTGTGCGCATCTGAGCTGTCAGGCGGCGCACTCGAGATACCAGTGTAGCACATAGCGCTCCATTGTATCCAATGGTGGGAACTTTGCGGTCAGCGGTTGTCCACGTAGATTCTACGTGGACAAGGGGACTTCGTGTCAACATAGGTATATGTGTATGTCTGTGTGCATGTATGTAATAAAGTTATACTGTCACTGTGTGTGTGTGTGTGTGTGTGTGTGTGTGTGTGTACTGTTTTTTTATTTGGGTAATTTTCTGTAGAAGAACTACAGGTACCAGCGGGCCCGTTTCCCCCCGCAAGCTGGTACTTGTGGTTCTCCAAGTACCAGCTTGCGGGTAAGGCTTGCTGGGACTTGTAGTTCTGCTACAAAAAACAATATTCTTTTTTTTGACACAAGGCTATCAGCCTCCCATCCACCACCGGTTTTTATTCAATCAGACAACGTCACAGCCGTGGCTCATGTAAACCGCCAAGGCGGGACAAGGAGCAGAGTGGCAATGGCGGAAGCCACCAGGATTCTGCGCTAGGCAGAAAATCACGTAAGCGCTCTGTCAGCGGTATTCATTCCGGGAGTGGACAACTGGGAAGCAGACTTCCTCAGCAGACACGATCTCCATCCAGGAGAGTGGGGACTTCATCAAGAAGTTTTTGTAGAGTTAACAAGTCTTTGGGTACTTCCTCAAATAGACATGATGGCGTCACGCCTCAACAAGAAGCTTCGGAGGTATTGTGCCAGGTCAAGGGACCCTCAGGCAGTAGCGGTGGACGCCCTGGTAACACTGTGGGTGTTTCAGTCGGTCTATGTGTTCCCTCCTCTTCCGCTCATCTCAAAAATATTGAGAATCATAAGAAGAACAAGAGTGCAGACAATACTCATTGTTCCAGATTGGCCTCGAAGGGCCTGGTATTCGGATCTTCAGGAAATTCTCACAGACGATCCGTGGCCTCTTCCTCTCAGAGAGGACCTGTTGCAACAGGGGCCCTGCGTGTTCCAAGACTTACCGCGATTACGTTTGACGGCATGGCGGTTGAACACCGAATCCTAGCTGGGAAAGGTATTCAGGAGGAGGGCATCCCTACTCTGATGAAGGCTAGGAAGGAGGTGACGGCGAAACATTATCACCGTATCTGGAGGAAGTATGTATCTTGGTGTGAAGCTAGGAATGCTCCTACGGAAGATTTCCACTTGGGCCGTTTTCTCCACTGTCTACAGACAGGAGTGGATATGGGCCTAAAGTTAGGCTCCATTAATTGGCTTCTCTCCCAGAAGTCCAGTCTTTTGTAAAGGGAGTGCTACACATCCAGCCTCCTTTTGTTCCCCCAGTGGCACCATGGGACCTTAACGTGGTGTTACAGTTCCTAAAATCTCACTGGTTTGAGCCTCTTCAAACAGTTGAATTAAAATTTCTCACTTGGAAAGTGGTCACATTGTTGGCCTTGGCATCTGCTAGGCGGGTGTCCGAATTGGCGGCTTTGTCTCATAAGAGCCCCTATCTCATTTTCCATGTGGATAGAGCGGAGTTGAGGACTCGTCCTCAATTTTTGCCTAAGGTGGTGTCATCGTTTCATATGAACCAACCTATTGTGGTGCCTGTGGCTACGAGTGACTTGGAGGATTCCAAGTCCCTTGATGTAGTCAGGGCCTTAAAAATTTACGTAGCCAGGACGGCTCGGATTAGGAAAACAGAGGCACTGTTTATCTTGTATGCAGCCAACAAGGTTGGCACTCGTGCTTCTAAGCAGACTATTGCTCGCTGGATCTGTAACACGATTCAGCAGGCTCATTCTACGGCTGGATTGCCGTTACCAAATTCGGTAAAGGCCCATTCCACTAGGAAGGTGGGCTCTTCTTGGGCGGCTGCCCGTGGCGTCTCGGCTTTACAGCTTTGCCGAGCGGCCACTTGGTCGGGTTCAAACACTTTTGCAAAATTCTACAAGTTTGATACCCTGGCTGATGAGGACCTCCATGTTTGCTCAATCGGTGCTGCAGAGTCATCCGCACTCTCCCGCCCGGTTGGGAGTTTTGGTATAATCCCCATGGTCCTTACGGAGTCCCCAGCATCCTCTAGGACGTAAGAGAAAATAAGATTTTAAACATACCGGTAAATCTTTTTCTCCTAGTCCGTAGAGGATGCTGGGCGCCCGTCCCAGTGCGGACATATTTCTGCATGACTTGTGATTGTGAATGTGTGATTTTAAAGGGATGCTCAACCTGTAAGTAATATCTTTGTATTCATGTTCGTAGTTCTTAACTGTTAACTACTTTGTTATACAGTGGTTTTATTTGTTAGTTAATAAATACAGGTTATTCCTTATCTGAAATGCTTGGAACCAGATGTGTTTGGGATTTTGGAATATTTGCATGTACATAATGAGATATTTTGGGAATGGGACTACAATCTAAACACAAAATTGATTTTGTGTTTCATATACAGCTTGTACACATAGCATGAAGGTAATTACATACAATACTGGTCGGGATACCCAAAAACCGAAATATTTCCGAAAAACAGAATATTTCGGCCCCGTAGTGACGTCATGACGCAGCCGCTGATGTCACTGAAGCCGGCGGCCAGCCACTGACAGGTGGGGGAGTGGCTTTGCAGCTATTCCCTCACCGCCGCTGCTACCAGGACCCCCCTACCGACGTGCCGGACCCACCGGAACCCCAATCCCCCCTCTCACCCTCCGCTTCCCCCCAGTTGACTGTCCGGACCCACTGGGGACCCCCAGGAACCATCCGGATACCAGGTATTCTGTTATCTGGAAAAAAAACATATCCGTTTCAACCAGTGATATCTGATATCCATTGATTTGAATTGATTACAAACATTGATTTGTTTAAGTACAATTATTTGTTTTTCATTTTTTTTATACTCCAGTTGCAGCATTTGTTGGATCATTTGGGGACTGCTATAAAATACCTACAAAAATTATCAGTTTTACTGGGAAAAATCTTTCCTTATATTTTTCACAGACTTCATTTGAATCAAGAAGAATTGAATACTGATTCTGAAGGGGTTTTGAATAAAATAAATCCGTTCTATGTTCATCCCCACATGAAGTAACAAATGTGCAGATAAAAATGAGAAGCTACTGTGTCTGATTGTTGTGCTGAGAAAGTGGATCAGTAGCCCTGGCCCAGGATATATTTCTGTTGGTCTCTGAAAATAACTGCGGATTAGCTGGGATGTATTTCTCTGCAAACGGAAAATTGTTTTTGGAACCAAATTGGAAACTAATGTTTTTACTCGACAACCAAGCAGCAGTTTTGTTTTTTTTATAGGTTTTAGATTTATTTGTTTATTTAATTTAACAAATGTAGATGGTAACTGACATGAAAATGTTTTTCTCTTTAACAGATAAACGTGTAGAAAAATGGCCCTTGATGCAATCTCCGTTGCCAACACTTGCCATCAGCACAGTTTATCTACTCATTGTATGGCTGGGTCCCAAATTCATGAAGAATCGAGAACCTTTCCAGTTACGTTACTTATTGATCGTCTACAATTTTGGAATGGTTATCCTGAACTTTTTTATATTTAAAGAGGTTAGTTTGCCATGGTATTTTGTTCCTAGAAAAGTGCTGATGCTACATTTAACAGCTGATAGTTGCAGTGTAAAGAGAGGAGAGACGTTTTCAGTGCTGTGGACTACATGCCAGATTGTTTGGCAATATTTTTAAATGTGCTACCAACAGAACTTCACAATTGAACACAACATTTCTTCAATTAGGGATCTTTTCTCTGTAC
Source organism: Pseudophryne corroboree (assembly GCF_028390025.1). Taxonomy (NCBI): domain Eukaryota; kingdom Metazoa; phylum Chordata; class Amphibia; order Anura; family Myobatrachidae; genus Pseudophryne; species Pseudophryne corroboree. The sequence continues at coordinate 429,839,611 of NC_086447.1, read as the reverse complement.
CATTCAGACTGCTTTTGTAGTCGGTTAAAGTAAACAACATTGTGCAGTATAGAGCACCTGTTCCCAACCATGGTCCCCAATGCTCAGTAACAGTCTAGGTTTTAGTGCTATCCATGCTTTAGAACAGATGTTAAATCAAAATAACTGAGGTGCTAATTAAGTCTTCAGTGCTCAGGTATGGCTATCCTTAAAACTGGATTGTGACTGTGCCTTGAGGACCATGGTTGGGAACCTCTGGCTAAGAGGCATATGCTGAGGTTTACAATTTGGGGGCGAGTCAGTTGTGTATCGGGCACCCAATGTAATGGGCACCTGTCGGAGCAATTCAGCGGGTGTCCATTACTGTTGACGCATCCAAAAGCACCAGGTTTAGCCACACAAAGCTCCTAAACCCATCTAAAGTCATGGTTACGTCGCCCAAACTACAGACTTTTCACACATTTTATCTCGCCATCTCAGGAGGCTGCGAGAATAAATTTTGTCTCCCCAGAGCCGGCCCTAACCAATATGATGCCCTAAGCAAGATTTTGGCTGGTGCCCCGTAGCACCACCGCTGGTTCTGCCTCTGACCTTGCACCTCTTTCCCAGCACCATCACCCCTCACCCATAGCAGTCCTTGTACCCCCTATATTTTAAATAGGAACAGTTCGCACATTTGATGCACAGCCCAAAAAGGGGCATCTTCTTGCTGGGAAGGGGCATGGCCACACAATAGTAACCCCAATTCCAATTACGCCACACAGTACTGCAACTTTATTCACATTTTATCTTGCGATAGTGTCCATAATTCATATTACATCCCACAGTAGTATCACTTTACCTTATAAACGTTACTCCTCACAGTAGAGCCCCTTATTCACATCACATCACACTGAATTGCTCCTTATTCACATTACACCACACCTTATTGCTCTTTATTCACATTAGATGACACAGTAGTGCCCTTTCTATATGCAACGCCACATAGTAGAGCACCTTATACCCATAATGCCACACATTAGTAATGTCCTTATACACATAATGACACACATAGTGCCCCCTACACATTTGCTGCACATTATTAATGCATTTTTACATGACACACATAATGCTCCTTACTCATATTCTGAACACTACTGCACAACCAACCCACTCACATGCACACAGCACTCACACTTCCACTAACACTGTGACCTCTGCCTCTGCTTGGATACAGATGTGTCCTCACAAATCTTGCATCAATGCTAACGTCGGGCACCTTTTTTTGAATGAAAATGCATCTTATTTGCATTGCTATGTGGCTAGGATGCACAAGTAGCTTCTGCTGATTAAACTAATATGCAGCATGCCTATATACTGTGTGAGACTGTGGCTGTATCTGCATATGAAATGCTACATACAGAATATAGGCATGTCGCATATCATTTTAATCGGCAGAAGCTGCTGATGCCCCTAGGCATATCAAATGCCCTAGGCAATTGCCTAGTTTGCCTATGCCTATGGCCGGCTCTGTGTCTCCCACAGGTAAGGCGCGCCTGATCTGAGCAACAATTTAAAAAGCTTAATTGCACGCCTATTAGTTAAGGCGCCCGATAAAAAAATTGGTCTTTAAAGCGCATCTTCTGAGTAGCAGCACATCACTTAAGATCTGTGATACAGCTACCTTGTAACTGTAATGTCTCCCAGGCTTTGGGACCACCCCGGCATTGGAGGGGTATAATGACATGATAGCTGAACTGGAAACATACGTCCATAGTGAGTCTTGGTAGTATTAGTTGTTTCATGTTAGAGATCTCCTCTAATTTTGATTTAATGCTGCTTATTTGACCGGAATACTAATGACAGTTCTGTTATATTGTATGATGACGTGCATGGAACAGCAAGCCTCATATATTTATAACTGGAAAACAAAGCATTGCGCAGGGAGTATTTTGTTCTCACAGTTCATATTATTTTAATCTGGTCTTATTGGCTCTCCCCTCTGCTGTGATAAGTCCCTGAACCATGGCGGATAAAGCAAGAAAACTTCCCATGTATTGTGCCTGGGATGAATTTAGCTGCAGCCACTCAGCTGTAACATGTCTTGCAGATTAGTCACATTATTAACAGCTGTGTACAGGAAATGCGCTGTGGCGCCTTCCCTCGGGCATGCACTCTAGTACAAATGGCACCAGGGATCTTCTGTTTAATTACTTTTCTTTATATAGTTATTGGTGATATAAACGTGTTTGTTTTATATTAAGTATATGCATCATTTTAGTTTTACTTCAGTAAATGACTATATTTTTTTTCTTTACCAATATAAGTAAAATAAAAAAAATTAAATATTAATTTTTCTAAACAATTATTCTTTTATTGCAGCTTCAACCTGCAACAATAAAAGCATCCAAATTTGGATAAAATGCTCTATAAGCAAATTAATAATTGTGATGATGATGATGTAGAGATAATGTATTTTGTAGCATAGGCTATGTATATGAGAATTCCGTGATGTATGGATGTGTACTTGTACATCTTTGCTGCAGTCACGCAGAACAGCCCCTCTTGGCACGCCAGGTCGCATGAGAATCCCCTAACGTCAAGCATCTTTTTTTTTTTTTTTTTTTTAAATGCATTTTAGTCGCAACACAATGTGACTAGGAGAGGACACTGATTCATTTGATATGTGACACTTGTATATTGTTTGTGACTAGTGTTCCCTCTAGAAATTGTAGAGGGCAGGACTACGGGGGCATAAGTGTGCGCACGTGGAGAAGCAGCGCGTGCGTCCAAAACGGAGGCGTGGCCATGCAACGTCATTTAAGTGGGCGGTGTGGCCCACAGACGTTGCTATAGGGGGCGTGGGCGACTGCTGGATTCACTGTTTGGGGCGTGCCCAGCACCTACTTAGGTGCTGGGCTTCCCCCAAGCTCTTTCCCACAGTGTGAATGGATGCCGTGCACATGCGCACGGCATCTTTACACGCTGGGAGGGCAGGAAGTGGGTGGCTGTTTTAGCAGGGCGCCGCAGAAAAGGCGGGGTGGATTTTGCCCTTACAAAATCGGGCAGGGCGCGGCACCCTGCTAAAACAGCTTAGCGTGAACACTATGTAACTGAGTCTCTGAGTCTGTATACGAAGTGCTACAATGTAATGTGCTACAATGTAGCAGCTGCAGCTTTTTTCCAATACAAGCTCTGTTCTGCTCATTATACAGACTCGGTCACACACAATATACAAGTGTCGTATATCAAATTACTCAGCACAGTCTCCTTGGGCGTCCTATACACATTGCAATGTGACTAAGATGCCTTTTTGGCAAGAAAGATGCCCAACGTTAGCAGAGTTGCCCAGGACCTGGTGGCTCACTCACACCAGGCATCTCGCGCTGCATGGCGTATTGAGGCTGGATGTGTAAGGACACTTCTGGATATGGCTTATGGAATGTTTTGCTAATTTTATAATCTAAGCAGCAATGCATTTGGCTACAGTTCTAATAATACTGTTGGACATATAACCTTGTATTTTTATAATATTTGAAATCATGTTTATTGCACTAGGCACAAAATTGCACTAGACCAGGCATTCCCAACCTCAGTCCTCAAGGCACACCAGCAGTCCAGGTATTTGTGTTGTCCATGCTTGAGCACAAATGGCTTAATCAGTACCTCAGTTATTTTGATTTAACCATTTTTGCTGAAGCCTGGATATCACTACAACCTGGACTGCTGGTGTGCCTTGAGGACTGAGGTTGGGAATGCCTGCTCTAGACAGAATATAATAAATAAGGAAAAGAAAAGAAGATGTGAGTGAATACATTTTAGCTAAGTAAAAAAACACCCACATCTCCCACGTGATTCTTATGAAAGTGGCCCATTTTCAAGTTTATTGCATTAAATCTTACATCACATCTCTTGTCTTTGTTTTATCAAAGTAAGTCACATTGTTCATTCGCTGGACTTGCATGTTCATTTGTTGGCATTGTACATTCAATCATTTGTGCACGTCTCCTGTTTTGGTGGTAAAATTCTAACTATAGATGTGTCCTCCTACATCTTGCCTCAATACACCATGCAGCGGGCGATGTCTGTTGCTAGTGAGCTGACAGATTCCGTGCAACTTGGCCAGCATCGGGTGTCTTTTTTTTCTTTTTTCTTTTTTCCTGTAAATGCATCTTAGACACAGTGCGATGTAGCTAGGAGACAAGATGAGACTGTGCTTATTAATTTGATGTATGACACTTGTATATCTGTGTGCGACTGAGGGTATATATGAAGCACAACAGAACTTGGTATGGAAAAGAGCGGTGGGCGCTGCATCATAGCACTTCATATACAGACTCTGAGGTTCTGTCACACACAGATGCACAAGTGTCGCATATAAAATTACTCAGCAATGTCTCTTGGAGCGTCCAATTCGCGTTGCATCTAAGATGCACTTTCTGCAAAAAAGAGAGCGTCTCACGAGACCTGGAATGCCAGGAAGGGCAGCTTGACACGACTGTAGCAAAGATGTATGAGAACACATCTGTATTCAACCTTTTAAACCAAAATTGTATTTTAAAACTAGACATTGTAATGATGGTGGTACATTTATCAAAATTGTTTTTATGTTGTATCTTTCATATACACCAGCCCCTTAAACATGAAAATTTCATTAACCATTAATTCATTAGACGATTCACCCTAAGTTAGAGTAAGGCTTTTTGGAACTACACTGGGTAGCCTGAAATTGCCTGTTTGAAACTGAGAAAATAAGATTTTAAACCTACCGGTAAATCTATTTCTCCTAGTCCGTAGAGGATGCTGGGGATTCCGTAAGGACCATGGGGTATAGACGGGCTCCGCAGGAGATAGGGCACCTAAAAAGAACTTTGACTATGGGTGTGCACTGGCTCCTCCCTCTATGCCCCTCCTCCAGACCTCAGTTAGAGAACTGTGCCCAGAGGAAATGGACAATACAAGGCGGGATTTAGCAATCCAAGGGCAAGATTCATACCAGCCCACACCAATCATACCATGTAACCTGGAACATACATAATCAGTTAACAGTATGAACAAAAACAACAGTAACGGTCCAAGACCGATGTCAACTGTAACATAACCCTTATGTAAGCAACAACTATATACAGGTCTTGCAGAGTTTCCGCACTGGGACGGGCGCCCAGCATCCTCTACGGACTAGGAGAAATAGATTTACCGGTATGTTTAAAATCTTATTTTCTCTTACGTCCTAGAGGATGCTGCGGATTCCGTAAGGACCATGGGGTTTATACCAAAGCATCCAATCGGGTGGGAGAGTGCATATGACTCTGCAGCACCGACTGAGCAAACGCTAGGTCCTCATCAGCCAGGGTATCAAACTTGTAGAATTTAGCAAAAGTGTTTGACCCCGACCAAGTCGCCGCTCGGCAAAGTTGTAAAGCCGAGACGCCTCGGGCAGCCGCCCAAGAAGAGCCCACCTTCATAGTGCAATGGGCCTTAACCGAATTTGGTACCGGCAATCCAGCCGTAGAGTGAGCCTGCTGAATCGTATTACAGATCCAGCGAGCAATAGTCTGCTTTGAAGCAGGAGCGCCAATCTTATTGGCCGCATACAGGACAAACAGAGCCTCTGTTTTCATAATTCTAGCCGTCCTGGCTACATAAATCTTTAAGGCCCTGACTACATCCAGGGATCTGGAATCCTCCAGGTCACCGGTAGCCACAGGCACCACAATAGGTTGATTCATATGGAACGACGAAACCACTTTAGGCAAAAATCGCGTACGTGTCGTCAATTCAGCTCGATCCACATGAAAAATCAAGTAGGGGCTCTTGTGTGAGAGAGCCGCCAATTCTGACACTCGCCTTGCTGATGCTAAGGCCAACAACATGACCACCTTCCAGGTAAGAAATTTCAACTCAACCTTGTTAAGCGGTTCAAACCAGTGTGATTTTAGGAACTGCAACACCACGTTCAGGTCCCATGGTGCCGCTGGATGTGCAGCACTCCCTTTACAAACGTCTGGACTTCTGGAAGAGAAGCCAATTCCTTCTGAAAGAAAATCGAGAGGGCCGAAATCTGTACCTTAACCGAGCCTAATTTCAGGCCCATATCCACTCCTGTCTGTAGGAAGTGGAGAAGACGACCCAGATGAAAATCTTCCGTAGGTGCATTCTTGGTCTCACACCAAGACACATACTTTCGCCAGATACGGTGATAATGTTTTATCGTCACCTCCTTCCTAGCCTTTATTAAAGTAGGGATGACCTCTTCCGGAATCCCCTTTTTTGCGAGGATTCGGCGTTCAACCGCCATGCCGTCAAAAGTAACCGCGGTAAGTCTTGAAATACACAGGGCCCCTGCTGCAACAGGTCTTCCCTCAGAGGAAGAGGCCAGGGGTCTCCTGTGAGCATCTCTTGTAGATCCGAGTACCAGGCCCTTCGAGGCCAGTCTGGGACAACGAGTATCGTCTGTACTCTTCTTCGTCTTATGATCCTCAACACTTTCGTGATGAGAGGAAGAGGAGGAAACACGTAGACCGATTCGAGCACCCACGGTGTTACCAGTGCGTCTACTGCTACTGCCTGAGGGTCCCGAGACCTGGCGCAATACCTCCGAAGTTTTTTGTTGAGGGGTGACGCCATCATGTCTATTTGAGGAGTTCCCCAAAGACGTGTTATGTCTGCAAAGACTTCTTGATGAAGTCCCCACTCTCCTGGATGGAGATAGTGTCTGCTGAGGAAGTCTGCTTCCCAGTTGTCCACTCCCAGAATGAAGACAGCCGACAGAGCGCTTACATGATTTTCCGCCCAGCGAAGTATCCTTGTGGCTTCCGCCATCGCGACTTTGCTTCTTGTCCCGCCTTGGCGGTTCACATGAGCCACTGCTGTGACATTGTCTGATTGAATCAGAACCGGTAGGTTCCGAAGAAGACTCTCCGCTTGTCGAAGGCCGTTGTAAATGGCCCTGAGTTCCAACACATTGATGTGTAGACAGGACTCCTGGTCTGACCAAAGACCCTGAAAAGTCTTTCCCTGTGTGACCGCTCCCCATCCTCGGAGGCTCGTGTCCGCGGTAACCAGGATCCAGTCCTGAATCCCGAACCGGCGACCCTCCAGCAGGTGAGCACTTTGCAACCACCACAGGAGGGACACTCTGGTTCCTGGGGACAGAGTTATTTTCCGAAGTAAGTGCAGATGGGACCCGGACCACTTGTCCAGAAGGTCCCATTGAAAAGTCCTTGCATGGAACCTTCCGAAGGGAATGGCCTCGTAGGCCGCCACCATTTTCCCCAGAACTCGAGTGCATTGGTGAACTGACACCCTTTTCGGTTTTAGCAGGTCTCTGACCATGTTCTGGATGTCTTGGGCTTTCTCTATTGGGAGAAAGACCTTCATTTGTTCCGTATCCAGTATCATACCTAGGAACGGTAGTCGAGTTGTCGGAATCAACTGTGACTTCGGTAGATTTAGAATCCAACCGTGTTGCTGGAGCACTCTCAGAGAGAGCGCCACACTGCTCAGCAATTTCTCCCTTGATCTCGCTTTTATCAGGAGATCGTCCAAGTATGGGATAATTGTGACTCCATGCTTGCGCAGGACCACCATCATTTCCGCCATCATCTTGGTGAAAATCCTCGGGGCCGTGGAAAGTCCAAACGGCAACGTCTGAAATTGGTAATGACAATCCAGTACAGCGAATCTCAGGTATTCCTGATGGGGGGCATATATGGGGACATGAAGGTACGCATCCTTTATGTCCAGAGACACCATAAACTCCCCCTCCTCCATGTTGGCTATTATTGCTCTGAGAGATTCCATTTTGAATTTGAATCTTTTTATGTACAGGTTTAGGGATTTCAGATTCAAAATCGGTCTGACCGTACCGTCCGGTTTCGGGACCACAAATAGGGTTGAATAGTAACCTCTTCCCTGCTGGTGCAGGGGAACCTTGATTATCACTTGCTGTATACACAGCGTTCGAATTGCAGCTAACACTACATCCCTTTCCGATGTGGAAGCTGGTAGGGCCGATTTGAAAAATCGGCTCGGGGGCACATCCTCGAATTCCAATTTGTAACCCTGGGAAACTATTTCCAACACCCAGGGAATCCGGTCCGAACTGACCCAGGCCGGACTGAAAAGTCGAAGACGTGCCCCCACCGGTGCGGACTCCCTCAGGGGAGTCCCAGCGTCATGCTGTGGTTTTTGGAGCAGCCGGGGAGGACTTTTGTTCCTGGGCACCTGCCGAAGCAGGTGCTCTCTTGCCTCTGCCCTTACCTCTGGCGAGGAAAGAGGATCCCCGACCTCTTTTGGACTTGTGCGACCGAAAGGACTGCATCTGATAGGGTGTTGCTTTCTTTTGCTGTTGGGGAATATATGGTAAAAAATTTGATTTACCTGCTGTAGCTGTGGAAACCAGGTCCGTCAGCCCATGCCCAAACAATACATCACCCTTATAGGGTAGCACTTCCATATGTTTTTTGGAATCCGCATCACCCGTCCTCGAATTCCTCCATTGGCGAGTCCATAAGGATCTTCTCGCTGAGATGGACATGGCATTGGCCCTAGAAGCTAGCAATCCAATGTCCCTTTGAGCATCCCTCATAAATAAGACTGCGTCTTTTATATGGGCTAGAGTTAGGAACATAGTATCCTTATCCATAGTATCAAATTGATCTGTCGGCTCATCTGTCCAAGCTGCAATTGCGCTACACACCCATGCCGACGCAATCGTCGGTCTTAACACAGCACCCGTATGAGAATAAATACCCTTTAAGGTAGTTTCTTGCCTGCGATCTGCAGGGTCCTTAAGGGCCGCTGTGTCAGGAGACTGTAGCGCCACTTTCTTGGACAAGCGCGTCAGGGCCTTGTCCACAGTGGGGGGTGATTCCCAAATCTCCCTGTCCTGCTTAGGGAAGGGGTAAGCCATAAAAATTCTTTTGGGTATCTGCGGTCTCTTATCCGGAGTCTCCCAAGCTTTTCCAAAGAACTCCTTTAATTCATGAGATGTGGGAAAATTAATAATCTGTTTCTTTTCCTTAAACATGTGTACCCTTGTGTCGGGGACCGAGGGTTCATCCACAATATGCAACACATCACTTATTGCCACAATCATACACTGAATGGTTTTAGTCACCCTAGGGTGCAATTTTACTTCGTCATAGTCGACACTGGAATCGGAATCCATGTCGGTAGTAGTGTCTTGTGTTAAGGGACGCTTTTGAGACCCCGACGGGCCCTGTGAGTCGGTCCAATCTGAGGATTGACCGCCTGATGTCCCCCCTAAACCAGCCTTATCAAGCCTTTTTTGTAAAGATGCCACACTTGCATGCAACGTATGCCACATGTCCATCCAATCTGGAGTCTGCACAACCGACGGGGACACACCACTCATTTGCTCCACCTCCTCCTTGGAGACGCCTTCCGCCTCAGACATGTCGACACACACGTACCGACACCCCACACACACAGGGATTAACCTATAAGGGGACAAAACCCCAACCAGGTCCTAAGGAGAGACAGAGAAAGAGTATGCCAGCACACACCAGCGCTTTAACAACACTGGAAGAAAATATATATATCCAGATAGCGCTTTTTTATATATATATTATGTCAATTCCCACTCACTGCGTCGCCAAAGTGCCCCCCTCCTCTTTTTTTCCAGCCTGTGTTCAGCAGGGGAGAGACCAGGGAGCCAGCGTTTTCTTTCTCATGCAGCCTCTGTGGAGAAAATGGCGCTGGTTAGTGCTGAGGATCAAGCCCCGCCCACCCGACGGCGGGCTTCGGTCCCAGTGATTTTTCAATAAAATGGCGGGGGATCAGCGATTTACTGCCTCCGCAGTCTAATGCCACTATTTTGTGCCAAAATGTGAGGTTTTTGCTGCCCAGGGCGCCCCCCCCCTGCGCCCTGCACCCTTCAGTGCTGCTCTGTGTGTGTGTGTGACTGGGAGCAATGGCGCGCCTCATGAAGATCTGATGTCTTCTGCCGCCTAAGATGTCTTCTGTCTTCTCTATCCGCTTCTACCTTCAGCATCTGTGAGGAGGACGGCGGCGCTGCTCCGGGACGAACCCCAGGTGAAACCTATGTTCCGACTCCCTCTGGAGCTAATAGTGTCCAGTAGCCTTAGAAGCAGTGCCCAACTTGACAAGCCAGCTCTGCTTCTCTCTCCTCAGTCCCACGATGCAGGGAGCCTGTTGCTAACAGGACTCCCTGAAAATAAAAAACCTAACACAATTCTTTTTCCACAGAAAACTCTGGAGAGCTCTCTGCAGTGCACCCATTCTCCTCTGGGCACAAGATCTAACTGAGGTCTGGAGGAGGGGCATAGAGGGAGGAGCCAGTGCACACCCATAGTCAAAGTTCTTTTTAGGTGCCCTATCTCCTGCGGATCCCGTCTATACCCCATGGTCCTTACGGAATCCCCAGCATCCTCTAGGACGTAAGAGAAACACACTTTCTTCCTTCATAGTCTGTAAACATGTAAACCATCATTGCTGTCCATTGTTTGATTCCTTGGTTACGGCTTATCGTATTGTCGAACAACCATTTTCATTTCTGAGGTTTCAACAAGTGATTTTAGGCATACATTCTAAGTGATGCATACGTTCAAGTAGAAGTTTCATGGCTTATTGCAGTAAATTACACTACCCAGCAAACTGATTTTAGTTAGGCAACACATTTTTGAGTGAAGTTACCAATTACCCAAAAACTACTGAGAGAGCTTTGCGAACTTCCAGCACATACAAACTGATGCTTAGTGCAGAAGAGCAAAATAATAAAAATGCAGTTTTGTGCTTAACACTATCAGAATGTAAAATGAAATAAAGCAACAAAGTTTACCTGAAAGATATATGTTTCAAGTGACAGAATCTGGAAAGCTCAATCTGATTGTGTCCTAGTGACATTTTCCATCAGCGTATCTGCTTACACCATACAGATGTGTCCACATACACCTTTTCTCAGATAGCAGCAAATACCTCCATGTGGCGTGCCATAGACTTTGCGTTTAATCCAAGCCATGCGTCCCGCATACATTTTTGTACAAAATGTGTTTTAGTCGCATCACTAATGTGCCAAAGTACAACGCACACGTACCCAGGACACTGGCATTCAATGTAGTTGCTGTGTGTGACTGTTGGTAACCTGAGTATAAAAACCAAAGGCTAAGGACTGCTATACGTGAGCAGTGCCATGATAGCAGAGAGCCACGTCATGCATCTCTCCACGTATGGTTATGCTTAATCTGCAACTTAATACAAATTCCTTTGCGACAAATGTACTAATTCTAATTGCCCAGTGCACTATAAAAGACTTTGGATGCAGCTAAAATAAGACTCTAAATTCAGATATAAGTACCAAAGTCCGGGAATCGCTACCTGTGGCAGAGCATCTTACGTCACGCCATGCTTCTCCAGGTATATGATTTAGAAAGGATAAGTGTGTAAGGACACATCTGTATATTTGTATGTTCTACAATTGACTGGATGTTGTGCGTTTTATTTTAAATCCGCATTAGAATATAGCTGTCCTGAGCTATTGTTCACTTGTACTCTTGTCCGTTAGCTATCTGTTTCCTCCATTCAGACCATAGATGCTGATAATTTCTACAATATGACATGCCTCCGTTATGTGTTATCCATGGCATCTATCATTCAGTGGCAATTCCACTGGGGAGCTGTATCGCATTATTTTGCCTGTACTCATAAATAAAAAAATAAAAAAAGTTTGTGTTCAATTTATAAGGTGCCTTCAGTTTTACTTTGTTTGTTTCACCTTATTGATCTGCCTGTTTTTCCCCCCAGCTGTTTTTAGGAGCAAAAGCGGCAGGATACAGTTACATATGTCAGACTGTAGATTATTCTGATGATGTTAATGAAGTCAGAGTAAGTATCTGATATCTATGTAAGCGCACTGCATGTGACTTTCCCCATCTCGCCTTATGTATGCTTGTTGCCTGAAATAAATGCTGATGCAAAATTGCAGCTTACAAACTTCCGACTTTTTTTTTTTCAATCGGGAGTCGTAAAAATGGTAATTGAAAAAAAAATTGCTATTGCGATATTGAATTGGAGTAGTTTGTTAACCTTAATATTACTATAGACTAAACGATTTGGTACAATATTTTAAGACCTTTTGGGACGGATTCGGAGTGATGCATAATGTGGTTGCAAATCCGAATGCCTGCAGTCAGTGGAATTCTGATGATACTGTACGCCCGTAGTCTATGACCGATACAGCTGCACGATTGCCTCTGCCTCAGCCCTCTGGTCTCAAGTCCAGCTTTTATTACTATTTACAACACTTGCACCTGCCTCATGCTAGGTACAAGTGATACAATTGAATATGATGTGCACTGTGCATACACATAACTCAAAAAGTTAGTAACTAACTACATGCTCACAAGACGCTGATGTCTTATGCCCATATGCCTCATTGGCACCCAGTAATGCATGTTCCATTGTCATACGAGTCAGTACTTAAAGACGGGTATGCAGCCATACTCTGTTTACTACAAATCGCTAGATGTAACAGCAGCGGACTTGCGTGAGACTAAAATTCATTAATGTTTTTAGTATTGATTGACTTATTTAAAGTACATTAACATACCTTTATTTAGTTTTACTAACAAAGCGTTTTAATCCTTGGCTCACATTTTTTAGTTTTTTTTTTTACTTTTACGTTTTAGTGCCACTTGGGGTTTCATTGTTTTTCAAACTATGGGGCAGATGTATTAAGCCTGGTGAAGTGATAAGTAAAAAGTGATAATGCACCAGCCAATCAGCTCCTAACTGTCATTTTTCAAACCCGTAATGATTGGTTAGTGCATTATTATTACCTTCCACTTATCACATCTCCAGGCTTAATACATCTGTCCCTATATTCTTTGTCTATTAAAATATTTTCTACCTTATTTACCATGTTCTCTGATCTCTTCATTACAGGTAGCTTCTGCTCTCTGGTGGTATTATGTGTCTAAAGGAGTTGAGTACTTTGACACCGTATTTTTCATACTGAGAAAAAAGTTCAATCACATTAGTTTTCTGCATGTATATCACCACTGTACTATGTTTACCTTATGGTGGATTGGAATCAAGTGGGTCGCTGGAGGACAATGTAGGTATCAATTTTACTATTGGAACCTTTACAATTTTAATTTTTTTTCCCCCCCAAGTCTGTTCTTTTAATGTAAAATGTTTTTAATTAAATTTCCTAAAAATGGAAAAACGCTGAAGACAAAAGCACACGTTTCATGCCTAACTTATGTGTGCGCATAGATATAAATAGTGTCTGTATATGTATGTTTATATGTTTGTTTGTTTGTTTGTGTGTGTGAGAGAGTGTGTAAGTATTGTATATCTGTCTTATCTTTATAAATTTTTACATTACTCCTCCAGCTAACTTATGGTTAAGATTCAATTTGGTGTTTTTATTTATTTATTTTAGATGTTATGGTGTTTTAATAATTAAATGTGGTTATAAAAAAAAGTTATCTAATGTTTTTGAAATTGACCCATTAATAAACTTGTAACCAAGAACTATTAATTGGAAGTTTTGTAACTCTTATGTTTGGAAACTACAGATGTAACCACGCTCATCTATCCTCCGTGTGGTGTTAAGTGTGAAACACTAGTCTCATTACGTTTCCCTGCGCCTTGTCACAGCGTGACATATTCAGTCAGTGTATGGATTCTCCAGCAGGTGCAATACTGGCGTTCGTCCACCAGGTGTCACTTTTCAAAAACACAATTGCGCATGTGTGAAGTCTCCATTGTAAAGTCAAACGATGCTTGTAGTTTTTTTTTTTTTTTTTTTAGTTTTTTTTTTTTTAATAGATGCTTTTTTTTATTTACATCTCAAATGCACCAAACACTATAAAGTATGTTGGATATAATGTAATGTATATTTAACAATCCTTGTAAGGCATGTTAGCATTATACATGCACCGCAAGATGCCTGGCGTGAGTAAATCATTCCCGGCCAGCTCTGCTAACTTTGGGTGCCTTTTCTTTTTCTTTCTGTAAATGCATCTTAATCGCATCACTATGCAAGTAGGATGCACAAGCAGACTGTTGAGTAAAGTTATATTCGGCATGCCTATATTCAGTGTGAGACTGCAGATGTAACTGCATACAATCATTTTAATCAGCAGAAACTGCTTGTGCATCCTATACGCATAGCGATGCATATAAGGTATTGCTGGCTGTGTGTGTCGGAGATGCACAATCAGTTCAATGCAAGCAGATCTTTTTCTGTGTTTTCATTCTTAGTTACAGTGTGTGATCACTTTATACAATGATCCTGGGGCTTAGCATTCATTTGTAAGGCATGTTAGCGTTGTGTGAGCACACTGCAGAATTGATTGGCGCTAGCTGAACAATGGCCCTCATTCCGAGTTGTTCGCTCGCAAGCTGCTTTTAGCAGCTTTGCACACGCTAAGCCGCCGCCTACTGGGAGTGAATCTTAGCTTATCAAAATTGCGAACGAAAGATTCGCAATATTGCGAAAAGACTTCTCTGTGCAGTTTCTGAGTAGCTCGAGACTTACTCTTCCAGTGCGATCAGTTCAGTGCTTGTCGCTTTATACATTGGTCAGGTTGCTGGATCTTTTCAGATTTGTCCACAAACACAGCTGTACAGATCGAAGAGCGTTTCTTTATCGTGGTTGGACAATGACTATATACATGGTCAAATGTGAGTAATGTGACTCCACATTAACTATCCATTCAACATCTGATGGCACGTCATAAACTGTGGATTTGGACTAGTTACCAGCCCGTCAAAATGACGGAACAGCATAACAGTAACGTCAGTGCCAGCAGCTGTGTGCGCCCGAATGGAGCAACACTTGAATTGCTTCATCAGGCGCCATCTAGTTGCTGCCGACGTTCAATACACTTAAATTCCCCCATAGAGGTGAGTATCAGTATTACCCCTTTGTTATATAGGATTGGCAGTATTTCTGTGACCATACGTCTGGTAATTTGCACCCAGTTAGGTCTAAAATGGCCTTAATTGCATTTCAAAATGTAACGTGTATGTGCAGCTTAAAATGACTAGCTGACAAACTTTTTGTACTTGAATTGTCAAAGCTGTTTAAATGATTCAGTCTTATTTATTTAAAATGACCTTTATAACGCTGACGTGTTTCTTATTCCTATACAGCCTTTTTTGGTGCACACATGAACACCTTGATACATGTTGTCATGTACTTGTATTACGGCTTAGCTGCTTGTGGGCCTCATCTTCAGAAGTATCTCTGGTGGAAGCGATATTTGACAATATTACAGTTGGTAAATTGACTTTTTTTCTTTTGTGTTTATTTTGTGTGAAATTCGTGTAAGTATACAATACTGTGTAAAAGTTTTATGCAATTGTGGAAAAAATGCTGCAAAGTAGGAATGCTTTCAAAAATGTTAATACTTTATTTTTAGCAATTCACAAAATGCAAAGTGAATGAACAGAAAATAAATCTAAATCGAATCAATATTTGGTGTAACCAACCACCCTTTGCCTTCAAAACAGTACCAATTCTACTAGGTACACTTGCACAAAGTCAGGAATTCTTAGGCAGTCTTAGTGCATTACAACATTTCAGTGCCAAGCCTGATGGCTGCGGGAGATGACGTCATTGTGCTGAGCCCAAGCTCAGTAGTGAGAAGCAATGCGTATTATCACCATGGTAACGGCAGCGCAGGATAGGAAAAACACAATGGCAGATACAGATTAGTATCCTGCACTGCTGTTACCATGGTGATTATACACATTGCTTCTGACTACTGAGCTTGAGCTCAGCATGATAACGTCATCTCCTGTGGCTGCCGGGCAGGTTCGTGGTCTCGATCCCGGAGCTGGCGTTCACTCTTTTGGTGTTAGTTGTTATAAAGTTATGTTTATTCGCACTTATTTTTCGTTAAACCTAACGACCGTGCTTGGCACTGAAACGTTGTTATGCACTAAGACTGCTTGCCGGCATTTATTGTCGTGAGTGCCGCACCTCTATTCTGCTATATCTATTTTCTCTGACGTCCTAGTGGATGCTGGGGACTCCGTAAGGACCATGGGGATATAGCGGCTCCGCAGGAGACAGGGCACAATAATAAAAGCTTTAGGATCAGGTGGTGTGCACTGGCTCCTCCCCCTATGACCCTCCTCCAAGCCTCAGTTAGATTTTTGTGCCCGGCCGAGAAGGGTGCAATCTAGGTGGCTCTCCTGAGCTGCTTAGAATAAAAGTTTAAGTTAGGTTTTTTTCTTTCAGTGAGACCTGCTGGCAACAGGCTCACTGCTACGAGGGACTTAGGGGAGAGAAGTAAACTCACCTGCGTGCAGGATGGATTTGCTTCTTAGGCTACTGGACACCATTAGCTCCAGAGGGAGTCGGAACACAGGTCTCACCCTGGGGTTCGTCCCGGAGCCGTGCCGCCGACCCCCCTTGCAGATGCCGAAGTTGAAGAGGTCCAGAGTCCAGAAACAGGCGGCAGAAGACTTTCAGTCTTCATAAGGTAGCGCACAGCACTGCAGCTGTGCGCCATTGTTGTCACACTTCACCAACAGTCACCAACTGTCACTGAGGGTGCAGGGCGCTGGGGGGGGCGCCCTGGGCAGCAATGTATAATACCTTTTTATGGCTAAAATACATCACATATAGCCCTTGAGGCTATATGGATGTATTTAACCCCTGCCAGATCTCACAAACTCCGGGAGAAGAGCCCGCCGAAAAGGGGGCGGGGCCTGTTCTCCTCAGCACACGGCGCCATTTTCCTGCTCAGCTCTGCTGTGAGGAAGGCTCCCAGGCTCTCCCCTGCACTGCACTACAGAAACAGGGTTAAAACAGAGAGGGGGGGCACTTATTTGGCGATATGATTACATATATAAAAATGCTATAAGGGAAAACACTTGTATAAGGGGGTTGTCCCTGTATAATTATAGCGTTTTTGGTGTGTGCTGGCAAACTCTCCCTCTGTCTCCCCAAAGGGCTAGTGGGGTCCTGTCCTCTATCAGAGCATTCCCTGTGTGTGTGCTGTGTGTCGGTACGTGTGTGTCGACATGTAGGAGGACGATGTTGGCTGAGGAGGCAGAGCAAATTGCCTGTATTGGTGATGTCACTCTCTAGGGAGTCGACACTGGAATGGATGGCTTATTTAGGAATTACGTGATAATGTCAACACGCTGCAAGGTCGGTTGACGACATGAGACGGCCGGCAAACAAATTAGTACCTGTCCAGGCGTCTCAGACACCGTCAGGGGCTTGTAAAAACGCCCATTTACCTCAGTCGGTTGACACAGACACGGACACTGACTCCAGTGTCGACGGTGAATAAACAAACGTATTTTCCTTTAGGGCCACACGTTTCATGTTAAGGGCAATGAAGGAGGTGTTACATATTTCTGATACTACAAGTACCACAAATAAGGGTATTATGTAGGGTGTGAATAAACTACTTGTAGTTTTTCCTGAATCAGATAAATTAAATGAAGTGTGTGATGATACGTGGGTTTCCTCCGATAGAAAATTATTGGCGATATACCCTTTCCCGCCAGAAGTTAGGGCGAGTTGGGAAACACACCTTAGGGTGGATAAGGCGCTCACACGCTTATAAAAACAAGGGGCGTTACCGTCTCCAGATACGGCAGCCCTCAAGGAGCCAGCTGATAGGAAGCTGAAAAATATCCTAAAAGTATATACACACATACTGGTGTTATACTACGACCAGCAATCGCCTCAGCCTGGATGTGCAGCGCTGAGGGGGCTTGGTCGGATTTCCTGACTGAAAATATTGATACCCTTGACAGGGACAAGATTTTATTGACTATAGATGCATTTCTATATATGCGAGATGCGCAGAGGGATATTTGCATTCTGGCATCAAGAGTAAATGTGATGTCCATATCTGCCAGACGAAGACACGACAGTGGTCAGGTGATGCAGATTCCAGACGGCACATGGAAGTATTGCCGTATAAAGGGGCGGTCCATCGGACCTGGTGGCCATGGCAACAGCTGAAAAATCCACCTTTTGTTACCCCAAGTCACATCTCAGCAGAAAAGGACACAGTCTTTTCAGTCTCAGTCCTTTCGTCCCCATAAGGGCAGGCGGGCAAAAGGGCCAGTCATATCTGCCCAGGGGTAGAGGAAAGGGAAGAAGACTGCAGCAGGCAGCCCATTCCCAGGAACAGAAGCCCTCCACAGCTTCTGCCAAGTCCGCAGCATGACGCTGGGGCAGTACAAGCGGACTCAGGTGCGGTAGGGGGTCATCTCAAGAGTTTCAGCACGCAGGGGGCTCACTGACAAGTGGACTCCTGGATCCTACACGTAGTATCCCAGGTGTACATTGGAAATTCGAGACGTCTCCCCCTCACAAGTTCCTGAAGTCTGCTTTACCAACGTCTCCCTCCGACAGGGAGGCAGTATTGGGAACAATTCACAGGCTGTATTCCCAGCAGGTGATAATCAAAGTACCCCTTCTACAACAAGGGAAGGGGTATTATCCCACACTATATTGTGGTACTGAAGCCAGACGGCTCGGTGAGATCTGAAATATTTGAACACTTACATACAAGCGTTCAAATCAAGATGGAGTCACTCAGAGTAGTGATAGCGAACCAGGAAGAAGGGGACGATATGGTGTCACTGGATATCAGGGACGCTTACCTACATGTCCAAATTTGCCTTCTCACCAAGGGTACCTCAGGTCCGTGGTACAGAACTGTCACTATCAGTTCAGACGCTGCCGTTTGGATTGTCCACGGCACCCCGGGTCTTTACCAAGGTAATGGCCGAAATGATGATTCTTCTTAAAAGAAATATTGACGCTTTCCTGATAAAGGCAAGGTCCAGAGAACAGTTGGAGGTCGGAGTAGCACTATCTTAAGTAGTTCTACGACAGCACGAGTGGATTCTAAATATTCCAAAATCGCAGTTTTTTCCGACGACACGAACCTTTCCGTGGGATCTGCTGGAAAAATGGTCCGGATCGCATCTTCAGATGCATCAGCGGATAACCCTGTCTCCAAGGACAAGGGTGTTTCTTCTGCGGTGGCTGCAGAGTGCTCATCTATGAAAGGGCCGCAGATTCGGCATTCAGGACTGGGTCCTGGTGACCACGGATGCCAGCCTGAGTGGCTGGGGAGCAGTCACACAAGGAAAAAATTTCCAGAGAGTGTGATCAAGTCTGGAGACTTCTCTCCACATAAATATACTGGAGCTAAGGGCAATTTACAATGCTCTAAGCTTAGCAAGACCTCTGCTTCAAGGTCAGCCGGTATTGATCCAGTGGGACAACATCACGGCAGTCGCCCACGTAAACAGGGCGGCACAAGAAGCAGGAGGGAAATGGCAGAAACTACAAGGATTCTTCGCTGGGCGAAAAATCATGTGATAACACTCTCAGCAGTGTTCATTCCGGGAGTGGAAAACTGGGAAGCAGACTTCCTCAGCAGGCATGACCTCTACCCGGGAGAGTGGGGACTTCATCGGGAAGTCTTCCACATGATTGTAAACCGTTGGGAAAAACCAAAGGTGGACATGATGGCGTCCCGCCTGAACAAAAAACTAGACAGATATTGCGCCAGGTCAAGGGACCCTCAGGCAATAGCGGTGGACGCTCTGGTAACACTGTGGGTGTACCAGTCAGAGTATGTGTTCCCTCCTATGCCTCTCATACCAAAAGTACTGAGAATCATGAGAGGGAGATGAGTAAGAACGATACTCGTGGTTCCGGATTGGCCAAGAAGGACTTGGTACCCGAAACTTCAAGAGATGTTCACGGAAGACCCGTGGCCTCTACCTTTAAGAAAGGACCTGCTCCAGCAGGGGCCTTGTCTGTTCCAAGACTTACCGCGACCGCGTTTGACGGCATGGCGGTTGAACGCCGGATCCTGAAAGGGCATTCCAGATGAAGTCATCCCTACCCTGGTCAAAGACAGGAAGGATGTAACCGCAAAACATTTTCACCGCATTTGGTGAAGATATGTTGCGTGGTGTGAGGCCAAGAAGGCCCCTACAGAGGAATTCCAACTGGGTCGTTTCCTACATTTCCTGAAAACAGGACTGTCTATGGGCCTAAAATTAGGGTCCATTAAGGTTCAAATTTCGGCCCTGTCGAATTTCTTCCAGAAAGAACTGGCTTTAGTGCCTGACGTTCAGATGTTTGTAAAAGGGGTACTGCATATACAGCCTCATTTTGTGCCCCAGTGGCACCTTGGGATCTCAATGTTGGTTTGAGTTTCCTAAAGTCACATTGGTTTGAACCACTCACCACTGTGGACTTAAAATATCTCACATGGAAGGTGACGATGCGATTAGCCCTGGCTTCAGCCAGGCGTGTGTCAGAATTGGCGGCTTTATCATATATAAAGCCCTTACTTAATTTTTCATTCTGACAGGGCAGAATTGAGGACTCGTCCTTAATTTCTCCTTAAGGTGTTTTCTGTTTTTCACATGAACCAACCTATTGTGGTACCTGCGGGTACTAGGGACTTGGAGGACTCCAAGTTACTTGACGTTGTCAGGGCCCTGAAAAATATGTTTCCAGGACGGCTGGAGTCAGAAAATCTGACTCGCTGTTTAGCCTGTATGCACCCAACAAGATGGGTGCTCCTGCTTCTAAGCAGACGATTGCTCGCTGGATTTGTAATACAATTCAGTTTACACATTCTGTGGCAGGCCTGCCACAGCCAAAATCTGTAAAAGCCCATTCCAAAAGGAAGGGGGCTCATCTTGGGCGACTGCCCGAGGGGTCTCGGCTTTACAACTTTGCCGAGCAGTTACTTGGTCAGGGGCAAACACGTTTGCTAAATTCTACAAATTTGATACCCTGGCTGAGGAGGACATGGAGTCTCTCATTCGGTGCTGCAGGGTCATCCGCACTCTCCCGCCCGTTTGGGAGCTTTGGTATAATCCCCATGGTCCTTACGGAGTCCCCAGCATCCACTAGGACGTCAGAGAAAATAAGATTTTACTTACCGATAAATCTATTTCTCGTAGTCCGTAGTGGATGCTGGGCGCCCATCCCAAGTGCGGATTGTCTGCAATACTTGTACATAGTTATTGTTACAAAAATCGGGTTATTCTTGTTGTGAGCCATCTTGTCAGAGGCTCCTTCGTTGTTATCATACTGTTAACTGGGTTCAGATCACAGGTTGTACGGTGTGATTGGTGTGGCTGGTATGAGTCTTACCCGGGATTCAATATCCTTCCTTATTATGCACGCTCGTCCGGGCACAGTATCCTAACTGAGGCTTGGAGGAGGGTCATAGGGGGAGGAGCCAGTGCACACCACCTGATCCTAAAGCTTTTATTATTGAGCCCTGTCTCCTGCGGAGCCGCTATATCCCCATGGTCCTTACGGAGTCCCCAGCATCCACTACGGACTACGAGAAATAGATTTATCGGTAAGTAAAATCTTATTTTCTGTGAGGGCACCGGCTAAAGTTTTGTGTGCTGCTTTTGGACATGCCAGTCTCCCTATTGGACAGGTATTTAAAATCTCTTGTCGTAAACAAGTCCTTGTAGTGAACTACACACTTTTTGACTTCACATACTTTCCAAGGTATAATTTGAAGTTGATCTTTCAGATGTCTATAATGAGTCCCTTATACCAGAGAAGACCCAACATATACCTGTACAACAATCCAGTTGGTTTAATTTTACATTTTATTAAAACACTTAAAGTGTTTTTTAAACTGTTTTCATAAGAGTTTAAAAGCAATCCTTACATCACACAATTATCTTGTTCTTTGTGGTTTAGATGTAAAGCTGTCTCCCCTTGCCGGGGGAACTCAAAGACGGCCTGTTCTGTCCACTCCGGACAAGAAACTACCACCCAACGCATTTCATCAGTCATGACTACCTCAGGGGTGTTTAATGAATATGTGTTGATGAGACTTCTAGATGAATTGTATTGGTCGTCACCTTGATAGAAGGGTCTTTTATTAGAACAGGCTTAGGGTTTAATTGGCTCCTTTTACCAGACCTTTTTCTTGAACTCCTGTATAGAGTCAACACATGTGGTCAAAATGAAGGTCAGGTGAATCCCTTCTATCAAGGCGACGACCAGTACACATCGTCTAGAAGTCTCATAAACTCTCATTCATTAAACACCCCTCAGGAGACTCCTGAGTTTGGGGCCTTTTGCTCCTGGATGCCACCCTACTTCCCCAGTTACATGAGTGGGGGCTCGATGGTAAGATTCATGGCAAATCGGGTCATCAGGGCCCTGTTCCCCATTGCACAAAGCCATGAATCCCAGAAGGTATAATTTTAAAAAATACACATACAGATATGTCCCCATATATCTAGCCTCAATACGCCATGCAGCATGAGATGCCGGACACAAGGGAGTTGACAATTCCTGTGCAGCTCTGCAAGCGGCAGGCGTTTTTTGTTTTTTTTGCTGAAAATTTGTCTCAGTTGCAACGTGATGCGGCTAGTTTTCACCAGGAGATTGTGCTGAGTAATTTTTTATGCAACACTTTTATATTTATGTGCACCTGAGTCTGTATACGAAGCACATATATATATATATATATATATATATATATATATACACACGAGTGTTGCATATCAAATTAATCAGCTCCGTCTACTGAGGAGTACTCATGTACTCATCATATTTGTGACTAAGATGCATTTGATGCAAAAATGATGCCCAGAGCTGGCAGTCTTACAGGACTGGGTGTGTCAAGAGGGGCTGTTTGGCACGACTGCAGCAAATATGTATATAGACATATCTGTATACATTAGTTTAATCAATATGTCTTATAGAATACTACTGTTAGTGAATGGATTCTGGTAAAATATTTAAAATTGTTCAAGGATGTTCTAATTGTTTCTGTTGGATTTCAGATCCAGTTCCATGTCACTATTGGCCACACTGCCCTGTCTCTGTACATTGATTGCCCTTTTCCAAAATGGATGCACTGGGCGCTGATTGTATATGCCATCACCTTCATAGTTCTCTTTGTTAACTTCTACTACCGGACATACAAGGAGCCCAAGGCATCATCACGGAGTGGAAAAGCTGTACAAAACGGGAAAGCAGTTATAAACGGAGTAGCAGTTACAAACGGCACAGTGAACAAATCAGACAACAACAAAGTGTGTGTAGAAAATGGACGGAGAAAGAGGAAAGGGAAAGCAAAGAGGGAGTAATGCGCTCCAAGCCTTATTCTGTTTGCTGGTTTGACGTCCCCCTTTGAGAGAGAGAGAGCTATTTCGATTAGGTATTTCTTGTTTGATCAAGCATTATAAAAGCTTTTTAGGTAGAAATCTTGACTTGTTGGCTGTTTTTCCTTATATATTATGGAACTTTGAACTGTTCTTCATTTATTCCTTCCAGTCTCTGGTGCACAGTATAGTAACGTTCTATTTTTAATCTGTTTCTCTGGAGGGATGAATGACTGTCTCTGTTGGATTGTGCACAGCGAGGGAGTTCCTTGAAAATATGTTGTAGCAGCAAAGAGGATTCTATAACCAGTAATTCAGATGATTAAGGGGGAGGCAGAAATCTCTGAAAGAAAAATAAACCAAGGGATCATTCTATTATCTTTTAGAGAAGCATGTCAAAATATTATGGTACATTATCCCTGCTTAGCTGTGAGAATGATGCAATTATGTTTAATTGCTCCTAGAATAAGAAAAAACATCAAGGCGGAGTCTGTCTGGAGCAGCTAGCAGCGTGCAAAGGAGCCATAGTCTTGTTTATAGCACTAGGATATTACTAATATCCACACCTGCTTGTAAGCAAACATCTGTTGGATAAAAAGTTTTCCCAAAATTACTCAAATTTCTAATCATAACATAAACATCCTAACATAAAATGTCAGCATCAAACTGTAATGATTAACTGGAAGCAGGTATAATAAAGAAGTAATGCATTCTTTTATTTAACAAAAAGTATTAAGAGAAGGTGCAATTGATTCTTTAAATGTCAAATGACTGAAAAGTATGTACTGTATTTAGAATAATGCACTCCTTACTGTCCGTGATATGGATATTACAAGTTACTGTGAATGTCTGCAAGAGGTAGCAGGCCGAGGACTTTTATACAGATCCCAAAAATACAACTTGATTTCTAATGTCTTTGAACATTACCGTGCACAGGTTGTACTAGTGGACACTATAGTGGTAACAATAGTGCTCTCTGGTTAAACAGATCTGGGAGCAAAGCAAGCAGCTTGTAACACTGCAGGTGGGGCAGATTTATACTGAAATCTAAATTGCCCTTTAACAATAAAACTTACTAACACTTGTGGGCTACTTGCAAAAGCCGCTCCTATTTATCCCACATCCAAAAAAACAAGAAATGTATGTACACCCCCCGCAGTGCAACATGGTTTGTTCCAGGTGCATAATGATTCCCTTTTTTTTTTTTTTTTTTTTTTTGCTTTGCTCACAAGTCATCTCATTATGTACAAATGTTATACATACAGTATATTAATATCACACAAAATGTGAAAGTACTGTATATGCCACAAGTATGTATGTATGTATATTATACGTATACATGATATAACCTTTTCAGTAATGTATTTTGAATCTGTATTATGCTGCTTTTTAGGTATACTTTTTTCCCCCCGATAAAGAACAAGTTACTTATTGACTGTTAAAAGCTTTACATACAGTTCAGCACCTTTGATTGTTATGTTATGACATATTGAGCCATTTTTATTTAAATGGTTTGGAATGTTTTATTTCAATTGCCTTGGTTTAAGGTTTGGAAGATTCAGTCCAACACAACAACCAGTCTCTTCATTATATTTTAGTGCTTTTTAAAATGAGCCCTATATAATATATAGTTTCAATTGTCTATACTTTCCGAGGAGGTGGCAGCTGTATTTGTCAGCCTGAAGAGCCACTTGGGAGCATATATAGGATATGCCTGGTGCTCTGCTTCCTAGTATTGTCACCCAACAAGAGGGTGCCGTTTTACGTGAAATGTAATGGGCGTCCAGTTACTGTCACCTACTGACACAATCAATTGAATATTGCCCTGTCTAAAGTGACGGGAGATCCGGCATGGGAGTGGGCAAAAGAACAATTGAATAACCCCTTGAATGTTGGCATAACTCTTTTCCAAATTCAGGGTTTGCAGTGCACTTGGTTATCCTTTTGTTGGCCCGTTAGAATACTTTCCCGGATAGTTTATCACATATGTGTGTGTCCCTCCATTGGTTGAACAGCACTGTGCTGATTAATGTGTAAAGTTACTAGAAATTAATGTTTGACAATTCTGTAAGACTTTAGCTGACACAGTACGAAAACAGCATCTATTGCATCTGGTCACCCCTGGATTCACTCTGATATGAATGCTTATAGTACAATATTTTATTGCAAGACCCCTGGAAGACCTTTTATCAATATGGCATTTACATTTAAGGGGTCTTTTTCATATTGGGGTTTGTTTTTTTCACACCTTAAATGTTGCTAAAATCATGTTCTCTGTTTTTCATTTTGTGTGCTGTTTTTCAGTATCCTAAAGTACCTGTTGTTCACTGCCTGTTACAATACTGGAGTTTGGTAAAAATGTTATTTGTTATTTATGTCTGTACCCTATTTATCTTTATTTGCTGCTCATAGTAACATTACTGTACTATTTAACAAAAATGTCTCGTTTTGGGAAGTAGCACTTTTAGTTTATACTTGCATACACATTAATAGAATGGGCATAGTTTATGAATTAATTTATGCAAACATGCATATTTGAAATGGCAAGAATTTCTTTTATTTAAATAAATAAAGGAATTGAGCCATATTATACAAATGACAATACACTTTTTTTTTTAATTAACATTTTTCTTTTTTTAATAACTTACAAGCACAGAACATCAATGAACAATATGTTAAAATGTTTTATGTATGTTGTGGATTTATTTTGTATTCATTTTGGGGTCATTTATGTGATATGTTCTCATGTCTGCGAAGGACCTACAGAAAGACGTGTTGTAAGTTACATGTGGTATTTATTTCTTCATGTGCTCCTCATAAACTGTTAGGGGGGGGTTAATGTCTGTTACTAATGCTGTGTGTGTTATCTGTCCAAACATTTCATTTCCAAATGTGATGCTGAAATTGCAGCCTATGTGGCATGCATGAGGAAAAGGACAAAGCATGATCTTGTGTATATATATATCTATCATAGAGGACACTTCATTCTACATGTGCAGTAGGCAAGGTGATTGTGTTGGATGTAACCTTGTGCCACTATTGGACAATAATATGTAAAAAATAATGTATAGCACTAAATTGAATAATGTACATTAAATCACTGTAGTGCTTATAATTAACTGAATGGGTGCATCATGGTCTCTTGCTCATCTAAGCAGCAGATTGCTGGGTTATTAGTAAAACACTTTCTCTAATGCAGCAGAAGGGTTTGGAGGAGATGCATCAAACCTTGGAGAAGGAGAAAATGGATGGTGATACAGTGGATCTAGTGTGTCGACAGTGTCTAGGTCGACACACATTTAGGTCGACACCTATTGGTCGATAGTGAGTAGGGCAACAATGGAAATAGGTCGACACAGCAATTAGGTCGACACCAACCAGGTCGACATGGGGTTTTGTGTCATTTTCTTCGTAAAGTGACCGGGAACCCCAATTAGTGTACCGCGTCCCCTCACATGGCTCACTTCGCTCGCCATCCTTCAGGCAAGGTGCCTCGTTGCGCTCAGCACACTCAATTGTAGTCCACGTGGATCGTAAAGTAAAAAAAAAAAGTAAAAAAGTAAACTCATGTTGACCTTTCTCATGTCGACCTATTTCCTGTGTTTACCTACTCACTGTCGACCAATAGGTGTCGACCTAATGTGTGTTGACCTAGACACTGTCGACCCAGAGTCCGGATACTGATACCGTTCCAATCAGTCAGCTACTGCCATGTTACAGGTTAATTCTAAAAATGACAGGAGCTGATTGGTTGGTACTTTACTCTCTCCAAGGTTTGATACACTTCCCTCTTTTAGTGGCACATTTGTAGACTTGCTGAGTAGATTGTTTTGATCATACAGACGGGCTGGGCCAGTGATTTCACAGTAACTAAAATACCTGCAGATCCCACTGGGACGCTGTTCTAAAGACACTGGAGGAAATTCGGCTGCCTGTAATGATGTAGGAGGGTAATCCTGTTTATCAGTGATGCTTGATAATACTGAACGGGGTTTTTGTTTCTGGGTCATAGAAATATAATTTCATTTTATTTTATTAGCTGGCAGATACATCATGAAAAAGCCTCCCCTGTACATTTACATTCCTAAAGCACACGTGTAAGAACCCATCTAGGTGTGATAATGCCACTTGGTTATATCTGATACAATTGCACTGCATATTGTAAGTGTAGTCCTAGTCTCAGACTAAGCAGAGTTTGAGCCATATTGGTCCATTTATATCCTAGCTGTACCTGAAACACAATCCTGCGATGGTTAAAGCTGTAACTGCAAGCTGCTGTTTCAATAAAATGTGTCATGATATCTGATTGTTTTCCTTCTTCTACTATATAAATGGTGCAGTGTTTTGATGGATTTTATGGTAAATGTTCCACACAAAGCCTACGCCTGGTACACACCAAAAGACATGCAAACAATACGATGTCACTTACGATTTCCCTTGAACTGCTGGACACGATATAGGGGGTAATTCAGCAGCAAATTTGTTAGCAGTTGGCCAAACCCATGTGCACTGCAGGTGTGGCAGATATAACAAGTGCAGAGAGAGTAGATATGGGTGGGGTGTGTTCAAACTGAAATCTAAATTGCAGTGTAAAATTAAGCAGCCAGTATTTACCCTGCATAGAAACGAAATAACCCACCCAAATCTAACTCTCTCTGCAAATATTACATCTGCCACACCTGCAGTGCACATGGTTTTGCCCAACTGCTAACAAATTTGCTGCTGCGATCAGGTCTGAATTACCCCCATTGTGCGTACACACTGAGCGATTTTATAAATGACCAAACGATATGCATGAGTCATTCCACACTACCAAATTATTGGGTTTCGGCCTAATTTAACATACAGTATAGTTCGTTGTTTGTAGCGTACACCATGGGTTCCCAAACTGAGCGCCGCGGCTCCCTGGGGTGCCGCAGCGCTGTCACAGGGGAGCCGCACCATGAAGTTAGCCGGAGGATGGAAGGGGAGACTGTGTGCTGCAGGAGCGGCGGCCGGGCAGAGAGGAGTCAGCCGGGTTCCGGGGAGTGCTGGCGGCAGGGCAGAGCGGCCGTCCAGTGTGTGTAGTTAGCCGGGGGGGGGGAAGGAAGTGCGGTGACAGGAGCGGCCGTCTGGAGCGGGGGGGAGAGGAGGGCGCGGCCGTCTCGTAAGTGATCAGCGGGGGGGAGCGCGGGCGGCTGGAGCTAGGTGCAGCCGAAGTCAGCCGCGATGTGTAATCAGCTGGCGCCGTGGGGGGGGGAGGGGAGTGCGGGATGTCTGCGGCTAGTTCATCGGCTGCAGGGGGGGAATGTCACTGGTCACAGAGTCACCCGGGGGGGGGGGATGTTGTGCTCTCAGGTGCAGGGGGGGGGGGGGGGGTAACCGATGACTGGAGTCACCCGGCAGGGAAGGGGTGGTGTTGTACGGGATGTGTTTGTGTGCACGGGGAACCTGTGAGTGTAATCAGTGGAGAATGCGGGTGCAAGCAGGCTGGAGTGGCCAAGTAGTGCGCTCCAGTGACCAAGGAGTCCGCTGGGCAAGGATCCTGACGGCTCATTGAAGTCCTGGCCGGCGTGACAGAGGAGCTGGCTGAAAAAGTGAGTAAAATATTAATATATGATACTGTGGGCGGGATGTACTAAGCGGAAAATGCGGTAAACTCCCTGTTTACCGCATTTTCCTAATGTACTAACCCCCGGCCGGCAGGACAGCGCCGCGGCGGGGTACGCTAGCTTTAGCTGGCGTACGTCCATAGAAGCCTATGGGCTTCTCTCCGCGGCGCTGTGTGAGGGATCCGATCGGATCCCTCCCAGCATGCCCTGCGGCCGCCCCCGTCACCCCGCGCATGCGCAGACTGACTTCTGGGGCCGAATCCCGGAAGTAAGGCTGCCGCTGTGCATCGCGGAGGACAGCTCTTATCAGAAGAGCTGTCTTCCGCAATGCTGATCGCATATGTTAGTACATATGCGATCAGCATTGTGGCGCAGGGCGGCGATGCACATTAGTACATCCCGCCCCTCATGTGAGATGCTGCATAGGGAAATCTATAGGAGGGGGGTGCCTGCTGTAAGTGACTTAAGGGGCCTACACACTCGGCGACCCGCCGCCGAGCTGCCCGACAGCCGATATGGCCGTCAAACGACCCGGTGGCAGAGGGGGAGGTGACGGGGGGAGTGGAAGTTTCTTCACTCCCCCCGTCACCCGGCTCAATAGCCCTGCATGCTAATTTGGACGAGATTGTCCATATTGGCCTGCAGGTATGAGCGAGCCGGCACCAACGATGAACGAGCACTGGGCCGCGCATCGTTCATCGGTGGTGCCTACACACTGAAAGATATGAACGAGTTCTCGTTCATTAATGAACGAGAACGTTCATATTGTTTAGTAAAATCTTTAAGTGTGTATGTAGGGCCCTTTATGTGACGACAAGCAGGTGGGGGGTGGGGGGCTGGTCTTGGTGCATGGATGCACAGGAGCCTTTTTAGATTTGATTTATTTGACTGCAAAAAAACTGTTTTCTCTGACGTCCTAAGTGGATGCTGGGGACTCCGTCAGGACCATGGGGATTAGCGGCTCCGCAGGAGACAGGGCACAAAAGTAAAAGCTTTAGGATCAGGTGGTGTGCACTGGCTCCTCCCCCTATGACCCTCCTCCAAGCCTCAGTTAGATTTTTGTGCCCGGCCGAGAAGGGTGCAATCTAGGTGGCTCTCCTAAAGAGCTGCTTAGAGTAAAAGTTTTGTTAGGTTTTTTATTTTCAGTGAGTCCTGCTGGCAACAGGCTCACTGCTACGAGGGACTTAGGGGAGAAGAAGTGAACTCACCTGCGTGCAGGATGGATTGGCTTCTTAGGCTACTGGACATCATTAGCTCCAGAGGGATCGAACACAGGCCCAGCCATGGAGTCCGGTCCCGGAGCCGCGCCGCCAACCCCCTTGCAGATGCCGAAGAGTGAAGAGGTCCAGAAACCGGCGGCAGAAGACTTTTCAGTCTTCATGAGGTAGCGCACAGCACTGCAGCTGTGCGCCATTGTTGTCAGCACACTTCACACCAGCGGTCACTGTGGGTGCAGGGCGCAGGGGGGGGCGCCCTGGGCAGCAATGAAATACCTATACTGGCTAAAAGATACATCACATATAGCCCCTGGGGCTATATGGATGTATTTAACCCCTGCCAGGTCTCAGAAAAACGGGAGAAGAAGCCTGCCGAAAAGGGGGCGGAGCCTATTCTCCTCAGCACACAGCGCCATTTTCCCTCACAGAAATGCTGGTGGGAAGGCTCCCAGGCTCTCCCCTGCACTGCACTACAGAAACAGGGTTAAAACAGAGAGGGGGGGGCACTTATTTGGCGATATGATTATATATATTAAGATGCTATAAGGGAAAAACACTTATATAAGGGTTGTCCCTGTATAATTATAGCGTTTTGGTGTGTGCTGGCAAACTCTCCCTCTGTCTCCCAAAAGGGCTAGTGGGGTCCTGTCCTCTATCAGAGCATTCCCTGTGTGTGTGCTGTGTGTCGGTACGTGTGTGTCGACATGTATGAGGACGATGTTGGTGAGGAGGCGGAGCAATTGCCTGTAATGGTGATGTCACTCTCTAGGGAGTCGACACCGGAATGGATGGCTTATTTAGGGAATTACGTGATAATGTCAACACGCTGCAAGGTCGGTTGACGACATGAGACGGCCGGCAAACCAATTAGTACCTGTCCAGGCGCCTCAAACACCGTCAGGGGCTTTAAAACGCCCATTTACCTCAGTCGGTCGACACAGACACGGACACTGACTCCAGTGTCGACGGTTAAGAAACAAACGTATTTTCCATTTGGGCCACACGTTACATGTTAAGGGCAATGAAGGAGGTGTTACATATTTCTGATACTACAAGTACCACAAAAGAGGGTATTCTGTGGGGTGTGAAAAAACTACCTGTAGTTTTTCCTGTATCAGATAAATTAAATGAAGTGTGTGATGATGCGTGGGTTTTCCCCGATAGAAAATTATTGGCGTTATACCCTTTCCCGCCAGAAGTTAGGGCGCGTTGGGAAACACCCCTTAGGGTGGATAAGGCGCTCACACGCTTATCAAAACAAGTGGCGTTACCGTCTCCAGATACGGCCGCCCTCAAGGAGCCAGCTGATAGGAGGCTGGAAAATATCCTAAAAAGTATAGACACACATACTGGTGTTATACTGCGACCAGCGATCGCCTCAGCCTGGGTGTGCAG
Organism: Pseudophryne corroboree; assembly: GCF_028390025.1. Lineage (NCBI taxonomy): Eukaryota > Metazoa > Chordata > Amphibia > Anura > Myobatrachidae > Pseudophryne > Pseudophryne corroboree. The sequence goes on along the minus strand of NC_086447.1, from coordinate 429,808,302 downwards.
CGCTGGGGTGGCTTGGTCGGATTCCCTGACTGAAAATATTGATACCCTTGACAGGGACAGTATTTTATTGACTATAGAGCATTTAAAGATGCATTTCTATATATGCGAGATGCACAGAGGGATATTTGCACTCTGGCATCAAGAGTAAGTGCGATGTCCATATCTGCCAGAAGATGTTTATGGACACGACAGTGGTCAGGTGATGCAGATTCCAAACGGCACATGGAAGTATTGCCGTATAAAGGGGAGGAGTTATTTGGGGTCGGTCCATCGGACCTGGTGGCCACGGCAACAGCTGGAAAATCCACCTTTTTTACCCCAAGTCACATCTCAGCAGAAAAAGACACCGTCTTTACAGCCTCAGTCCTTTCGTTCCCATAAGGGCAAGCAGGCAAAAGGCCAGTCATATCTGCCCAGGGATAGAGGAAAGGGAAGAAGACTGCAGCAGGCAGCCCATTCCCAGGAACAGAAGCCCTCCACCGCTTTTGCCAAGTCCTCAGCATGACGCTGGGGCCGTACAAGCGGACTCGGCTGCGGTGGGGGGTCGTCTCAAGAGTTTCAGCGCGCAGTGGGCTCACTCGCAAGTGGACCCCTGGATCCTACAAGTAGTATCCCAGGGGTACAGATTGGAAATTCGAGACGTCTCCCCCTCGCAGGTTCCTGAAGTCTGCTTTACCAACGTCTCCCTCCGACAGGGAGGCAGTATTGGAAACAATTCACAAGCTGTATTCCCAGCAGGTGATAATCAAAGTACCCCTCCTACAACAAGGAAAGGGGTATTATTCCACACTATATTGTGGTACTGAAGCCAGACGGCTCGGTGAGACCTATTCTAAATCTGAAATATTTGAACACTTACATACAAAGGTTCAAATCAAGATGGAGTCACTCAGAGCAGTGATAGCGAACCAGGAAGAAGGGGACTATATGGTGTCCCTGGACATCAAGGATGCTTACCTCCATGTCCCAATTTGCCCTTCTCACCAAGGGTACCTCAGGTTCGTGGTACAAAACTGTCACTATCAGTTTCTGACGCTGCCGTTTGGATTGTCCACGGCACCCCGGGTCTTTACCAAGGTAATGGCCGAAATTATGATTCTTCTTCAAAGAAAAGGCGTCTTAATTATCCCTTACTTGGACGATCTCCTAATAAGGGCAAGGTCCAGAGAACAGTTGGACGGAGTAGCACTATCTCAAGTAGTTCTACGACAGCACGGGTGGATTCTAAATATTCCAAAATCACAGCTGTCTCCGACGACATGTCTGCTGTTCCTAGGGATGATTCTGGACACAGTCCAGAAAAAGGTGTTTCTCCCGGAGGAGAAAGCCAGGGTGTTATCCGAGCTAGTCAGGAACCTCCTAAAACCAGGAAAAGTGTCAGTGCATCATTGCACAAGGGTCCTGGGAAAAATGGTGGCTTCTTACGAAGCGATTCCATTCGGCAGATTTCACGCAAGAACTTTTCAGTGGGATCTGCTGGAAAAATGGTCCGGATCGCATCTTCAGATGCATCAGCGGATAACCCTGTCCCCAAGGACAAGGGTGTCTCTTCTGTGGTGGCTGCAGAGTGCTCATCTACTAAAGGGCCACAGATTCGGCATTCAGGACTGGGTCCTGGTGACCACGGATGCCAGCCTGAAAGGCTGGGGAGCAGTCACACAAGGTAAAAATTTCCAGGGAGTGTGATCAAGTCTGGAGACTTCTCTCCACATAAATATACTGGAGCTAAGAGCAATTTACAATGCTCTAAGCTTAGCAAGACCTCTGCTTCAAGGTCAGCCGGTATTGATCCAGTGGGACAACATCACGGCAGTCGCCCACGTAAACAGACTGGGCGGCACAAGAAGCAGGAGGGCAATGGCAGAAACTGCAAGGATTCTTCGCTGGGCGGAAAATCATGTGTTAGCACTGTCAGCAGTGTTCATTCCGGGAGTGGACAACTGGGAAGCAAACTTCCTCAGCACGACCTCCACCCGGGAGAGTGGGGACTTCATCGGGAAGTCTTCCACATGATTGTGAACCGTTGGGAAAGACCAAAGGTGGACATGATGGCGTCCCGCCTGAACAAAAAACTGGACAGGTATTGCGCCAGGTCAAGAGACCCTCAGGCAATAGCTGTGGACTTTCTGGTAACACCGTGGGTGTACCAGTCGGTGTATGTGTTCCCTCCTCTGCTTCTCATACCTAAGGTACTGAGAATTATAAGACGTAGAGGAGTAAGAACTATACTCGTGGCTCCGGATTGGCCAAGAAGGACTTGGTACCCGGAACTTCAAGAGATGCTCACAGAGGACTCATGGCCTCTGCCGCTAAGAAGGGACTTGCTTCAGCAAGTACCATGTCTGTTCCAAGACTTACCGCGGCTGCGTTTGACGGCATGGCTGTTGAACGCCGGATCCTAAAGGAAAAAGGCATTCCGGAAGAGGTCATTCCTACCCTGGTCAAAGCCAGGAAGGAGGTGACCGCACAACATTATCACCACATGTGGCGAAAATATGTTGCGTGGTGTGAGGCCAGGAAGGCCCCACGAAGAAATTTCAACTCGGTCGATTCCTGCATTTCCTGCAAACAGGAGTGTCTATGGGCCTAAAATTGGGGTCCATTAAGGTTCAAATTTCGGCCCTGTCGATTTTCTTCCAGAAAAAATTGGCTTCAGTTCCTGAAGTCCAGAAGTTTGTCAAGGGAGTACTGCATATACAACCCCCTTTTGTGCCTCCAGTGGCACTGTGGGATCTCAACGTAGTTCTGGGATTCCTCAAATCACATTGGTTTGAACCGCTCAAATCTGTGGATTTGAAATATTTCACATGGAAAGTGACCATAATGTTGGCCCTGGCCTCGGCCAGGCGAGTGTCAGAATTGGCGGCTTTGTCTCACAAAAGCCCATATCTGATTGTCCATTCGGACAGGGCAGAGCTGCGGACTCGTCCCCAGTTTCTCCCTAAGGTGGTGTCAGCGTTTCACCTGAACCAGCTTATTGTGGTACCTGCGGCTACTAGGGACTTGGAGGACTCCAAGTTGCTAGATGTTGTCAGGGCCCTGAAAATATAGATTTCCAGGACGGCTGGAGTCAGGAAAACTGACTTGCTGTTATCCTGTATGCACCCAACAAACTGGGTGCTCTTGCTTCTAAGCAGACGATTGCTAGTTGGATGTGTAGTACAATTCAGCTTGCACATTCTGTGGCAGGCCTGCCACAGCCAAAATATGTAAATGCCCATTCCACAAGGAAGGTGGGCTCATCTTGGGCGGCTGCCCGAGGGGTTTCGGCTTTAAAACTTTGCCGAGCTGCTACTTGGTCAGGGGCACACCCTGGCTGAGGAGGACCTGGAGTTCTCTCACTCGGTGCTGCAGAGTCATCCGCACTCTCCCGCCCGTTTGGGAGCTTTGGTATAATCCCCATGGTCCTGACGGAGTCCCCAGCATCCACTTAGGACGTCAGAGAAAATAAGAATTTACTTACCGATAATTCTATTTCTCGTAGTCCGTAGTGGATGCTGGGCGCCCATCCCAAGTGCGGATTGTCTGCAATACTTGTACATAGTTATTGTTACAAAAATCGGGTTATTATTGTTGTGAGCCATCTTTTCAGAGGCTCCGCTGTTATCATGCTGTTAACTGGGTTCAGATCACAGGTTGTACAGTGTGATTGGTGTGGCTGGTATGAGTCTTACCCGGGATTCAAAATCCTTCCTTATTGTGTACGCTCGTCCGGGCACAGTATCCTAACTGAGGCTTGGAGGAGGGTCATAGGGGGAGGAGCCAGTGCACACCACCTGATCCTAAAGCTTTTACTTTTGTGCCCTGTCTCCTGCGGAGCCGCTAATCCCCATGGTCCTGACGGAGTCCCCAGCATCCACTACGGACTACGAGAAATAGAATTATCGGTAAGTAAATTCTTATTATTTTATACAAAGCCTGTTTTCCCTAACGTCCTAGTGGATGCTGGGAACTCCGTAAGGACCATGGGGAATAGCGGGCTCCGAAGGAGGCTGGGCACTCTAGAAAGATTTAGGACTACCTGGTGTGCACTGGCTCCTCCCACTATGACCCTCCTCCAAGCCTCTGTTAGATTTCGTGCCCGGCTGAGGTTGGATGCACACTAGGGGCTCTCCTGAGCCCTTAGAAAGAAAGTATAGTTTTAGGTTTTTTATTTTCAGTGAGACCTGCTGGCAACAGGCTCACTGCAGCGAGGGACTAAGGGGAGAAGAAGCGAACTCGCCTGCTTGCAGCCGGATTGGGCTTCTTAGGCTACTGGACACCATTAGCTCCAGAGGGATCGACCGCAGGCCCAGTCCTTGGTGTTCGGTCCCGGAACCGCGCCGCCGTCCCCCTTACAGAGCCAGAAGCAAGAAGAGGTCCGGAAAAACGGCGGCAGAAGACATCAGTCTTCACCAAGGTAGCGCACAGCACTGCAGCTGTGCGCCATTGCTCCTCATGCACACTTCACACTCCGGTCACTGAGGGTGCAGGGCGCTTGGGGGGGGGACGCCCTGAGCTGCAATAAAAACACCTTGGCTGGCAAAAATACCACAATATATAGCCCTAGAGGCTATATATGTGGTAAATTCCCCTGCCAGAATCCAGAAAAAAGCGGGAGAATAGGCCGCGGAAAAGGGGCGGAGCTATCTCCCTCAGACACACTGGCGCCATTTCTCCTTCACAGATCCGCTGGAAGGAAGCTCCCTGGCTCTCCCCTGCAGTCTACACTTCAGAACAGGGTAAAAACAGAGAGAGGGGGCACAAAATTTGGGCGCAATACATATATAATATAAAAAGCAGCTATAGGGGACATAACTCAGTTAGTCCCTGCATTATATAGCGCTCTGGTGTGTGCTGGCATACTCTCACTCTGTCCCCCCAAAGGGCTTTTGTGGGTCCTGTCCTCATTCAGAGCATTCCTTGTGTGTGTGCGGTGTGTCGGTACGGCTGTGTCGACATGTTTGATGAGGATAATGATGTGGAGGCGGAGCAGATGCCTTTAGAAGGGATGTCACCCCCTGCGGGGCAGACACCTGAGTGGATGGGCTTATGGAACACCCCCTAGAGTGGATAAAGCGCTCACACGTTTGTCTAAAAAGGTGGCACTACCGTCTCCGGATACGGCCGCCCTCAAGGAACCTGCTGATAGAAAGCAGGAGGCGATCCTGAAGTCTGTATACACACACACAGGCATTATACTTAGGCCAGCTATTGCGTCAGCTTGGATGTGCAGTGCTGCCGCTGCTTGGTCAGATAAACTGTCAGAAAATATTGACACATTAGACAGAGACACGATCCTGTTAACCATAGACCATATAAAAGACTCAGTCTTATATATGAGAGATGCACAGAGGGAAATCTGCCGACTGGCATCTAAAGTAAGTGCATTGTCCATTTCTGCTAGGAGAGGCTTATGGACTCGCCAGTGGACAGGAGATGCAGATTCTAAAAAGCACATGGAAGTGTTGCCATATAAGGGTGAGGAATTATTCGGGGATGGTCTCTCGGACCTAGTTTCCACAGCAACGTCTGGGAAGTCAGCATTTTTACCCCATGTCCCCTCACAGCCTAAAAAGGCACCGTTTTATCAGGTTCAGTCCTTTCGGACCCAGAAAAACAGGCGTGGAAAAGGCGGGTCTTTTCTGTCCAGAGGCAGAGGTAGGGGAAAAAGGCTGCAACAAACAGCAGGTTCCCAGGAGCAAAAGTCCTCCCCCGCTTCTTCTTCCAAGTCCGCCGCATGACGGTGGGGCTCCACAGGCGGAGCCAGGTACGGTGGGGGGTCGCCTCAAAAATTTCAGCGATCAGTGGGTTCGCTCACAGGTGGATCCCTGGATCCTGCAAATAGTATCTCAGGGGTACAAGCTGGAATTCGAGGCGTCCCCACCCCACCGGTTCCTAAAATCTGCCTTGCCAATTGCTCCCTCAGACAGGGAGGCGGTGCTAACGGCAATTCACAAGCTGTATTCTCAGCAGGTGATAATCAAGGTACCCCTACTTCAACAAGGCCGGGGTTATTATTCCACACTATTTGTGGTACCGAAACCGGACGGTTCGGTGAGACCCATTCTAAATTTGAAATCCTTGAACACATACATAAAGAAATTCAAGTTCAAGATGGAATCGCTCAGGGCGGTTATTGCAAGCCTGGACGAGGGGGATTACATGGTATCCCTGGACATCAAGGATGCTTACTTGCATGTCCCCATTTACCATCCTCACCAGGAGTACCTCAGATTTGTGGTACAGGATTGCCATTACCAATTCCAGACGCTGCCGTTTGGACTGTCCACGGCACCGAGGGTATTTACCAAGGTTATGGCGGAAATGATGATACTCCTTCGAAGAAAGGGAGTTTTAATTATCCCGTACTTGGACGATCTCCTAATAAAAGCGAGGTCCAAGGAACAGTTGTTGGTGGGAGTAGCACTATCCCAGGAAGTGCTGCACCAGCACGGCTGGATTCTGAATATCCCAAAGTCACAGCTGGTTCCGACGACACGGCTACTGTTCCTGGGTATGATTCTGGATACAGTCCAAAAAAAAAAAAAAGTGTTTCTCCCGGAGGAGAAAGCCAGGGAGTTGTCATCTCTAGTCAGAGACCTCCTGAAACCAAAACAGGTATCAGTGCATCGCTGCACGCGGGTCCTGGGAAAGATGGTGGCTTCTTACGAAGCAATTCCCTTCGGCAGGTTCCATGCCAGAATCTTTCAGTGGGACCTGTTGGACCAGTGGTCCGGATCGCATCTTCGGATGCATCGCTTGATAACCCTGTCTCCAAGAACCAGGGTGTCGCTACTGTGGTGGCTGCAGAGTGCCCATCTTCTAGAGGGCCGCAGGTTCGGCATACAGGACTGGGTCCTGGTGACCACGGATGCCAGCCTTCGAGGCTGGGGGGCAGTCACACAGGGAAGAAACTTCCAAGGACTATGGTCGAGTCAGGAGACTTCCCTTCACATAAATATTCTGGAACTAAGGGCCATCTACAATGCCCTAAGTCAAGCAAAATCCCTGCTCCTACACCAGCCGGTGCTGATCCAGTCAGACAACATCACGGCAGTCGCCCATGTAAATCGACAGGGCGGCACAAGAAGCAGGATGGCGATGGCGGAAGCCACAAGAATTCTCCGATGGGCAGAGAATCATGTACTAGCACTGTCAGCAGTGTTCATTCCGGGAGTGGACAACTGGGAAGCAGACTTCCTCAGCAGACACGACCTCCACCCGGGAGAGTGGGGACTTCATCCAGAAGTCTTCCAGATGCTGGTAAACCGTTGGGAAAAACCACAGGTGGACATGATGGCGTCCCGCCTCAACAAAAAGTTAAAAAGATATTGCGCCAGGTCAAGGGACCCTCAGGCGATAGCTGTGGACGCTCTAGTGACACCGTGGGTGTACCAGTCGGTTTATATGTTCCCTCCTCTGCCTCTCATACCAAAGGTATTGAGAATAATAAGAAAGCGAGGAGTAAACACCATTCTCGTGGTTCCGGATTGGCCAAGACGAGCGTGGTACCCGGAACTTCAAGAGATGCTCTCAGAGGACCCGTGGCCTCTACCGCTCAGACAGGACCTGCTACAACAGGGGCCCTGTCTGTTCCAAGACTTACCGCGGCTGCGTTTGACGGCATGGCGGTTGAACACCGGATCCTAAAGGAAAAGGGTATTCCGGAAGAAGTCATTCCTACGCTTATTAAGGCCAGGAAAGATGTTACAGCAAAGCATTATCACCGCATATGGCGGAAATATGTTGCATGGTGCGAGGCCAAAAAGGCCCCAACAGAGGAATTTCAACTAGGTCGATTTCTGCATTTCCTGCAAGCAGGGGTGAATATGGGCCTAAAACTAAGCTCCATTAAAGTACAGATCTCTGCTCTGTCGATTTTCTTTCAAAAAGAACTAGCTTCAGTACCTGAAGTTCAGACATTTGTGAAAGGAGTGCTGCATATTCAGCCCCCATTTGTGCCTCCTGTGGCACCTTGGGATCTCAACGTGATGTTGAGTTTCTTAAAATCACATTGGTTTGAGCCACTAAAAACCGTGGATCTGAAATATCTCACGTGGAAAGTGGTCATGTTATTGGCCCTGGCTTCAGCCAGGCGAGTGTCAGAATTGGCGGCTTTATCATGTAAAAGCCCTTATCTGATTTTCCATATGGATAGGGCAGAATTGAGGACTCGTCCCCAGTTTCTCCCTAAGGTGGTGTCAGCGTTTCACCTGAACCAGCCTATTGTGGTGCCTGCGGCTACTAAGGATTTGGAGGACTCCAAGTTGCTAGACGTTGTCAGGGCCCTGAAAATATATGTTTCCAGGACGGCTGGAGTCAGAAAATCTGACTCGCTGTTTATCCTGTATGCACCCAACAAGCTGGGTGCTCCTGCTTCTAAGCAGTCTATTGCTCGCTGGATTTGTAGTACAATTCAGCTTGCACATTCTGTGGCAGGCATGCCACAGCCAAAATCTGTAAATGCCCATTCCACAAGGAAGGTGGGCTCATCTTGGGCGGCTGCCCGAGGGGTCTCGGCTTTACAACTTTGCCGAGCAGCTACTTGGTCAGGGGCAAACACGTTTGCAAAATTCTACAAATTTGATACCCTGGCTGAGGAGGACCTGGAGTTCTCTCATTCGGTGCTACAGAGTCATCCGCACTCTCCCGCCCGTTTGGGAGCTTTGGTATAATCCCCATGGTCCTTACGGAGTTCCCAGCATCCACTGGGACGTTAGAGAAAATAAGAATTTACTCACCGGTAATTCTATTTCTCGTAGTCCGTAGTGGATGCTGGGCGCCCATCCCAAGTGCGGATTGTCTGCAATACTTGTAAATAGTTATTGTTAACTAAAGGGTTATTGTTGAGCCATCTGTTGAGAGGCTTAGTTGTTTTCATACTGTCAAACTGGGTATAGTATCACGAGTTGTACGGTGTGATTGGTGTCGCTGGTAAGAGTCTTACCCGGGATTCTAAATCCTTCCTTATTATGTCTGCTCGTCCGGGCACGGTGTCCTAACTGAGGCTTGGAGGAGGGTCATAGTGGGAGGAGCCAGTGCACACCAGGTAGTCCTAAATCTTTCTAGAGTGCCCAGCCTCCTTCGGAGCCCGCTATTCCCCATGGTCCTTACGGAGTTCCCAGCATCCACTACGGACTACGAGAAATAGAATTACCGGTGAGTAAATTCTTATTTATTTTTTTTTAAATGAGTGCAGGTGACCAGTATCACACTGCAAAAAGACATAGGGGGTCATTCCGAGTTGATCGCTAGCTGCATTAATTCGCTGTGCAGCGATGAGGCTAAAAAATGGCACTTCTGCGACCCAACTACTTTAAAAAAGGGACAGTTTGGTAAATATTTTGGCATAAGGGTGCCTTGAAAAAGTCAGGGATACCCAAAGGGTGCCTTGGACTAAAAAAGTTTGGGAACCACTGGCGTACACACTGTGCCACTTGCTCCTAGTCATTAGCGACATTTTGGAAATTGAGTTGCATGAACAGACAACAGAGGACGTTGCTAGTTACCTGCAGGAGCGCGCTTTGCTAGTGATCTAGTACAGTACGTACAAACTGGACGATTTTAAGAATTTGTTGCAACGAATGGTTGTTATCGATAAATTTGTTTAAAATGTCATCTAGTGTGTACCCAGCTTTAGATTCTGGTATTTAGTTTTGTCTAACATCTGATTAAATAGAATTGTTCTTGCCTTTGGCGCAGCAATACTGTTATATTGGTGCAGTGTTGTGCTCCTGCCTGTTGCAGGAGTAGGAAAGCAGCACCAACCCATTTTATAAGTGAATCTCGGGTAAGTTAAGCTAAATTTTACCATATCTTGGTATGATCCTAAACTCACAGTGGAATTGTTAGACGTTTGATGAATACATAGACCATATATACACACAAACACTTTCATTATCTTTGCTGGTTATACAATGTGCAGTAGACCGCTATTAAGAAGTAATTCAGCCTATCTGTGTACTCTTGTACCATTTGGAAAATGCACACCATGCATTCATGTCAACTTGTCAGTAAGAATTGGCGTTGGGTTTATTTCAGAGTTGTATGTAAAGCTGATGGTTTATGCACAACACTGATGTTTCCTGATTGACGCATGCGCAAGATATTTACTGTGCATGTGCCGATCTCTGTCTGCAGTCTCACTGGCAGTACCCCGGAACTGCAGCGTGATTGACATGCTGCAGCTGTTTCCTGGTGGGGGCTGTTCTGTAAGCGTGCCAAGGTCTGTCTTTCCTGGCCCTGCAAGCCTGTACAGTCTGGACGTCCTGAGTAACCTGAATGGTCTTAGATGGCCGATGTTCACGCTTTAAAGATTATTCCGCACTAAATATACACAGGTTTCAGACTAACCATTTCAGATTGTAATGAAGTTAGGTATAATAAATGCTGCCATGGGTGTAAGGAAAACCCCCAAATCTTAGGCTGATAAGCACACTGGTTTTGAAGCCTTTAAAGCTGCATTTGTTTAACGAAAAAAATTTGAGATCAACATGTTTTTAAATTGCACTTGAAGCTCATCTCGTGGAGCTAGACAGTTGGACAAGGTCTAATTTTAAACCTCTTTTTTTTTTTTATGGCTTTCATATGATATGTAACACAGCAGTATGGGGCAGATGTATTAAGCCTGGAGGGATAAAGAAGTGATAAAGCAGAGATAAACGCAAGGTGATAATGTACCGGCCATTCGGCTCCTGTCATTTTTCAAATCCGTAATAATTGGTTGATGCGTTATCACCTTGCGCTTATCACTGCTTTATCACTTCTTTATCCCTTCTCCAGGTTAATACATCTACCCCTATGATTCAGTAAAAATTAAAAATATTTTCCAATTTTTTTTTTTACAATTTAAAAAAAAAAAAACCCTCTAATAAATTTCCTCATACAGTTGTTAATAAATCCCCAAAGTTTTATTTTGGTATCATGGGATAGATCACTTGCTATAAGAGCTTTAATTTTTTTGATTGATTCATGAAACATTTAAAAATCAACAACACAATGTTTTTACCAGTTCACTTGATTAGACTTTTAAAATACTAAAGAAAGCGCTATCAAACTGTATTTTATTTTAAATTTCCACATAATAAAAAACATAAATACAATAAAACACAGCCAGTATAAATGTATATATCCATATACCAATTGCATACTCGGTCTAAAATATAAATCTCCTCTGTTAAAGAACAGATAGGCTGATATTTATATTATGGCAACCACAACAGCATAATGACTTGTAATAGCATGTTTTCTTCCTCATGCACATTGACACCTCAACATACTGTGAATCCTTTCTGTCTGCAGAAATACATGGGAAGCTGATACAGTAGCAGCAGTGCCGTAACTAGACATTTTAGCGATGTGTCAAAAAAATGGCATCGGCGCCTCTTATGCAATATAAAGGCAGTGCCACACTAGCAGACTGCGTCCCGTTTTTACACATTATGGCAGACAGCGTCCCGTTTTTACACATTATGGCAGACAGCGTCCCCTTTTTACACATTATGGCAGACAGCGTCCCCCTTTTTACACATTATGGCAGACAGCATCCCCCTTTGTACTTACTACGGCAGACAGCGTCCCCCTTTTTACATATTACAGCAGACAGCGTCCCCTTTTTACACATTACGGCAGACAGCGTCCGCTTTTTACACATTACGGCAGACAGCGTCCCCCTTTTTTACACATTACGCAGACAGTGTCCCCCTTTTTACACGTTACAGCAGACAGTGTCCCCCTTTTTACACGTTACGGCAGACAGCATCCCCTTTTACACATTACGGCAGACAGCGTCCCTTTTACACATTAGGTAGACAGGAGAGAGAGACAGACAGATACCATCCCTCCGCTGGCTCAGGCAGTCAGGCTCCTCGGTGCTGGCAGTTCCGGAGGCAGGGGAGGAGGAGGAGGGAGGGGGACTCTGGAGCCGCAGCAGCGCTATGTAATTGGTAGTGGCGCCGCTGTAGCTGTCCCTCTCCTTCCGCATTGGCTGGTTGCCGCCGCTGTGAATGCTGGGATGAGGGCATGCATTACTGAGAGGAGGTGTGGCCATGCAGAGTCTGCTGGGACATCCCCGCCTCTTCTCAGTAATAGGGTGCTACTACTGTCGGCATTATGTGTATTAGGGGTGCTACTAATCTGAGCATTATTACTATTGTGTGACCACTCCCCTTTTGTTTTTAGACCACGCCCCTTTTTGGGTGCATGCGCAATACCTTAATTGCATTGGTGCCGGGGGATGGGGGTGAGTTCTACCACCTCTCTAGGACCACTTTAAGCACTGATTGTAAAAAAAAAAAAGGCAAAATACAGTCTGTTGAAAATCCTCAATTCATCGAGGTCTTTTAACATGTTGATTTTGCCAATCAACAGAGAATCGAAGATCAGTAAATAGTGTAGGGCAGTGGTTCCCAAACTTTTTCGAATCACAGCGCACTAGAGTAACAGATTTTTTTTTCACGGCACTCCTAGGCCAAACGTTTCTTATTGAGAAATTTAGAAAGAAATATTAAATTACATACATTATGTTTAGATGTCATCCTTAGGTTCAGTTCTGTGGCAAGGGACAAGATTCACTTCTGTTTGTTCACATATTTTATGATTGGCAGCCACAAGCACTAGTTTTGCCTGTTACATTGACAATAAATAGTTTGAATTGGTCCTGGAGCACCAACCTGAGGCACCCCTGCAACTGTCCCGCGGCACCCCAGGGTGCCACGGCACACAGTTTGGGAACCACTGGTGTAGGGCAATTGATGTATGGTCCCCGTATAATGAGTAATGAGCGGCCTTTATGCAGGTTAGTGGGCAGCCCAATGCGACCCCTGAAGTGTATTACGTTGCCTATCACTGATATAGACAATGCTTTACTGTGAATTGCCCAATGGTACGGCGTATATGGACTGGCCTGTCTTACCTTTACATGGAGAGGTCTTTTAAGTAATGGTTATTGGAGCGCATGAGCGACTTAGATGTAGGACAGAACCTAGATAAGACTTCTACCTTTTTATGATTGCTATTTGGAAGGTAAAAAGTACCTTTAAAGTTACAAATACTAAGGAGAAACATATTTACCAAAAATAAACAATTTACACCATCACTGTTAATACAAATATATATTTATTTTGTATTTCCCATCATTTGTATTACATTAAAGCATATAAACTTATATACTTTTTTATGAAAAATTACAGAACTTTTTTTTTTAACATCTACTGTATTCTCCACAAGACCAACATCAAAATGGATGTATGGTTGCTTTCATGCCCCTAAGAGCCCACCGGGAACTGGCAACATTTTCTTTGATAATGTCTATGGCGAAGACTGGTTCCCTTACAGAGGATGAGGAAAGGTATACTGGGCAGAGGTACGTATCTGCTACTTTTGGGGTGTCAGTAATTACAGACTTCTCCAACCTGGGCAAACAGTGCAGATGAATGACTGGTAATGTATTGAGCCTCTGGCTTGGAGGGCAATCCACAATCTCGCCATTGGTCTTGTTCCAAAGCACTCCCCAAAGATGAACTCCATATACAAATATGCCTTCATGAGGTGGGTCTCTAATCTAAAAGCAGACATTTTCATTATCAGACATGTTTTAAAATGTAGTAAACGAAAATATAATAAATTCTGATTGTGTCATAAACATGTCTGTAAAATATTTCTGATATATAGTACTGATGAGGATGGCAGCTAAGGTGTTAAAGAAAGATGGCTGACTGCTGACATGTCTATTAATCTTAGGGCTTGTCACTGTGGGATGTCAAAAGTGAATTGATTTTGTAGTAACCTCAAATGAACAGATTATGGGGGTAATTCCAAGTTGATCACAGCAGGAATTTTGTTAGCAGTTGGGCAAAACCATGTGCACTGCAGGGGAGGCAGATTTAACATGTGCAGAGAGAGTTATATTTGGGTGTGGTGTGTTCAATCTGCAATCTAATTTGCAGTGTAAAAATAAAGCAGCCAGTATTTACCCTGCACAGAAACAAAATAACCCACCCAAATCTAACTCTTTCTGCACATGTTATATCTGCCTCCCCTGCAGTGCACATGGTTTTGCCCAACTGCTAACAAAATTCCTGCTGCGATCAACTTGGAATTACCCCCAATATGTTAATGTTTCTCTCAACACATCTCTTTCCTACACACAGAAAATGTACAGATTCCTAAAAAATGAAATTGAAATAAACTATATAATACATACAGTATACTCGCAATGGATGAAGATAAAATGCTATTAAAAGTATGGCTGTTATTGTGTATAATAAATTGCACAGCTGAAATAAGTCACTTACATGATCTTTGTCTCTCTGTGTTATTTCAGTTTTAAAGTCTATTGCTTCAGCATTTCCTGTTCTCCCTGAGAATCTGTGAATTGCTTCTTGTTTCAGCACAGACAGTAGGCCCTTTGGATTATGAAACGCCCCCAGCCAATACGTTGGCATCTTTTCACGCCCCTGTTAAAAAAGACCGCATTTAATAACAATGGAACACTCCACTTCATAATCATGCTTCAAAACATTGATCATAGGAAACTGATGAACACTTATTGCAGCTGTTGCTCTACAAAAAAATTTACAAAGTGATGCACCCAATGTGTGATTGATGTTACTTTTTAAAATCTGATTGCAAAAAGGGAGTGAGCTTTGGGTATGCATTGCTGTATGCATAACACATCAGGTGCACAGTAAAGGGGCATACACACGGTGCGATTAGGCAGATTTGCCTTCATCACCCAAGAGCTAAAATCCACCGATATTGACTGTACACACTATGCAATTGTGGCTCTGTTCAATTTTTGCTATGGTCAATTTTGACTATACAATGTACTAGATTGTACACTTTAGAGTCAAAATTGACCTGCCTGCACAGTCTATTTTTACTTGCTGTGCCGACCCCGCAGGAGTGCACATAGGGATCGCAAGCTGTGTACACAGTGTGTGATATGCACTATGTTTTTTACCAATATGGACTATATCGGTAGTAAACATATCGGTAGTTAAATCGCACTTTAGTATCATTTAAGATATACTGTACAATATGTTTGCATGTAGTATTAGGATCCATGCCAAGACAAACCACTGGACCTCTACCTTGTATTATTAGCAAGCACTAAGTCCCCAATCCTTACCAGCTGTAGTATTTTCTCAAAGTGGGTTACTCTCTGTTGTAAATCTTGTATGTAAGATGAGATGGACCAATCAGATGGGAAGGGGAAGTTCCATGCCATCTTACACCACTGTATGGGAGCTTTCTTGTGATACAAATCCTGCACAATTATAATAGAGTCAGCATCTGAAAGCTGATCGCCTAATGTGTCCGGTGATTCCAGGGAATGTTTGATCATCTTAACAAACGGAAACAAAGAGCATTAAAAACTCATTGGTACATATTCACTATGTGGTTAAAAAAATGCCTCACATCATTATATTGATATTTTATGATTATGTCATTTTACAGGTAAAAGAATAGCAACAAGACTATATTAGAGACCGTGTAGACTGGGTATATTGGAAATACATTTATTTTATTTCTTAATGTAGCTTTTTTTTTTTTTTTTAGCTTGTACACAAGGTTTAAAATAAAAAAGAAGAGACCCAGGACCATTGAGTGCAATATTTAATAATATTTAATAATGTCTAATTGCGATCCCCCCAAAAAAGGCAAAATAAAACCCCCAGTGTGGCAGCTGTCAATTAAGCCTCACAGGGGATAAACAGAAGACATCTTTAATATAACTAAATGTATAACATAAACATATAAATTATATATCATTAAGACATGTTTTCAAGATACAAAAAATGTGGGAGGGTTTTGTCACAGCTTACAAATTTTATCTTAAATGTGTGCTAATTTAATAATGGGGACTTGGTCAGTTTCTGCTGTTGGATTTAAAGGGGCAATAATGTTAAATACAAACACGTCTAGATTTGTATTTTATATTATTGCCCCTTTAAATCCAGCAGGCAAGAAGATGCAGTTGCTTTGAAAAACAATGCATAGGAAGTTTACCCTTGAATGCGTTAATGTTGGAGATTCTATAGGGAAGATTTGTGTTATCACTCATTACAAATGATAAATGGTTTTCCAGCCAATCCGATCCGATATCGTCTGCAAAAAATTTACACTGTGCTCTCTAGACCTACTTCTAGATCATTTATGAAAATGTTAACAATAGTGGTCCTAGTACAGACCCCTGTGGCACATCACTGAGTACTTCAGTCCATTTTGAAAAAGTTCCATTTACCACCACTCGCTGCTCCCTTTTATTTAACCAATTACTAACCCAAGTGCATACAGGTTGAGTATCCCATATCCAAATATTCCGAAATACGGACTTTTTTGAGTGAGACTGAGATAGTGAAACCTTTGTTTCTCTGACGTCCTAAGTGGATGCTGGGGACTCCGTCAGGACCATGGGGATTAGCGGCTCCGCAGGAGACAGGGCACAAAAGTAAAAGCTTTAGGATCAGGTGGTGTGCACTGGCTCCTCCCCCTATGACCCTCCTCCAAGCCTCAGTTAGATTTTTGTGCCCGGCCGAGAAGGGTGCAATTTAGGTGGCTCTCCTAAAGAGCTGCTTAGAGTAAAAGTTTTGTTAGGTTTTTTATTTTCAGTGAGTCCTGCTGGCAACAGGCTCACTGCATCGAGGGACTTAGGGGAGAGAAGTGAACTCACCTGCGTGCAGGATGGATTGGCTTCTTAGGCTACTGGACACCATTAGCTCCAGAGGGAGTCGGAACACAGGTCTCACCCTGGGGTTCGTCCCGGAGCCGCGCCGCCGACCCCCTTGCAGATGCCGAAAAGTGAAGAGGTCCAGAAACCGGCGGCAGAAGACTTTTCAGTCTTCATAAGGTAGCGCACAGCACTGCAGCTGTGCGCCATTGTTGTCAGCACACTTCATAGCAGCGGTCACTGAGGGTGCAGGGCGCTGGGGGGGGCGCCCTGGGCAGCAATGATAGTACCTTATTCTGGCTAAAAATACATCACATATAGCCCCTGGGGGCTATATGGATGTATTTAACCCCTGCCAGGTCTCAGAAAAACGGGAGAAGAAGCCCGCCGAAAAGGGGGCGGGGCCTATTCTCCTCAGCACACAGCGCCATTTTCCCTCACAGAAATGCTGGTGGGAAGGCTCCCAGGCTCTCCCCTGCACTGCACTACAGAAACAGGGTTAAAACAGAGAGGGGGGGGGGCACTTATTTGGCGATATGACTATATATATTAAAATGCTATAAGGGAAAAACACTTATATAAAGGTTGTCCCTGTATAATTATAGCGTTTTTGGTGTGTGCTGGCAAACTCTCCCTCTGTCTCCCCAAAGGGCTAGTGGGGTCCTGTCCTCTATCAGAGCATTCCCTGTGTGTGTGCTGTGTGTCGGTACGTGTGTGTCGACATGTATGAGGACGATGTTGGTGAGGAGGCGGAGCAATTGCCTGTAATGGTGATGTCACTCTCTAGGGAGTCGACACCGGAATGGATGGCTTATTCAAGGAATTACGTGATAATGTCAACAGAGACGGCCGGCAAACAAAATAGTACCTGTCCAGGCGTCTCAAACACCGTCAGGGGCTTTAAAACGCCCATTTACCTCAGTCGGTCGACACAGACACGGACACTGATTTCAGTGTCGACGGTGAAGAAACAAACGTATTTTCCTTTAGGGCCACACGTTACTTGTTAAGGGCAATGAAGGAGGTGTTACATATTTCTGATACTACAAGTACCACAAAAAAGGGTATTATGTGGGGTGTGAAAAAACTACCTGTAGTTTTTCCTGAATCAGATAAATTAAATGAAGTGTGTGATGATGCGTGGGTTTCCCCCGATAGAAAATTATTGGCGGTATACCCTTTCCCGCCAGAAGTTAGGGCGCGTTGGGAAACACCCCTTAGGGTGGATAAGGCGCTCACACGCTTATCAAAACAAGTGGCGGTACCGTCTCCAGATAGGGCCGTCCTCAAGGAGCCAACTGATAGGAGGCTGGAAAATATCCTAAGAAGTATATACACACATACTGGTGTTATACTGCGACCAGCGATCGCCTCAGCCTGGATGTGCAGAGCTGGGGTGGCTTGGTCGGATTCCCTGACTAAAAATATTGATACCCTTGACAGGGACAGTATTTTATTGACTATAGAGCATTTAAAGGATGCATTTCTATATATACGAGATGCACAGAGGGATATTTGCACTCTGGCATCAAGAGTAAGTGCGATGTCCATATCTGCCAGAAGATGTTTATGGACACGACAGTGGTCACGTGATGCAGATTCCAAACGGCACAAAGAAGTATTGCCGTATAAAGGGGAGGAGTTATGTGGGGTCGGTCCATCGGACCTGGTGGCCACGGCAACTGCTGGAAAATCCACCGTTTTTACCCTAAGTCACATCTCTGCAGAAAAAGACACCGTCTTTTCAGCCTCAGTCCTTTCGTCCCCATAAGAGTCATATCTGCCCAGGGATAGAGGAAAGGGAAGAAGACTGCAGCAGGCAGCCCATTCCCAGGAACAGAAGCCTCCACCGCTTCTGCCAAGTTTCTCAGCATGACGCTGGGGCCGTACAGGACCCCTGGATCCTACAAGTAGGATCCCAGGGGTACAGATTGGAAAGTCGAGACGTTTCCCCCTCGCAGGTTCCTGAAGTCTGCTTTACCAACGTCTCCCTCCGACAGGGAGGCAGTATTGGAAACAATTTACAAGCTGTATTCCCAGCAGGTGATAATCAAAGTACCCCGCCTACAACAAGGAAAGGGGTATTATTCCACACTATGTTGTGGTACTGAAGCCAGAAGGCTCGGTGAGACCTATTCTAAATCTGAAATATTTGAACACTTACAAAGGTTCAAATCAAGATGGAGTCACTCAGAGCAGTGATAGCGAACCAGGAAGAAGGGGACTATAGGGTGTCCCGGGACATCAGGGATACTTACCTCCATGTCCCAATTTGCCCTTCTCACCAAGGGTACCTCAGGTTCGTAGTACAGAACTGTCACTATCAGTTTCAGACGCTGCCGTTTGGATTGTCCACGGCACCCCGGGTCTTTACCAAGGTAATGGCCGAAATGATGATTCTTCTTCAAAGAAAATGGACGACCTCCTGATAAGAGCAAGGTCCAGAGAACAGTTGGAGGTCGGAGTAGCACTATCTCAAGTAGTTCTACGACAGCACGGGTGGATTCTAAATATTCCAAAACCGCAGTTGTTTCCGACGACACATCGGCTGTTCCTAGGGATGATTCTGGACACAGTCCAGAAAAGGGTGTTTCTCCCGGAGAAGAAAGCCAGGGAGTTATCCGAGCTAGTCAGGAACCTCCTAAAACCAGGAAAAGTGTCAGTGCATCATTGCACAAGGGTCCTGGGAAAAATGGTGGCTTCTTACGAAGCGATTCCATTCGGCAGTTTTCACGCAAGAACTTTTCAGTGGGATCTGCTGGAAAAATGGTCCGGATCGCATCTTCAGATGCATCAGCGGATAACCCTGTCTCCAAGGACAAGGGTGTTTCTTCTGCGGTGGCTGCAAAGTACTCATCTACTAATGGGCCGCAGATTCGGCATTCAGGAAGGGTCCTGGTGACCAGGGATGCCAGCCTGAGAGGCTGGGGAGCAGTCACACAGGGAAAAAATTTCCAGGGAGTGTGATCAAGTCTGGAGAATTCTCTCCACATAAATATACTGGAGCTAAGGGCAAGTTACAATGCTCTAAGCTTAGCAAGACCTCTGCTTCAAGGTCAGCCGGTATTGATCCAGTGGGACAACATCACGGCAGTCGCCCACGTAAACAGACAGGGCGGCACAAGAAGCAGAAGGGCAATAGCAGAAACTGCAAGGATTCTTCGCTGGGCGGAAAATCAGGTGATAGCACTGTCAGCAGTGTTCATTCCGACGCCCGGGAGAGTGGGGATTTCATCGGGAAGTCTTCCACATGATTGTGAACCATTGGGAAAGACCAAAGGTGGACATGATGGCGTCCCGCCTGAACAAAAAACTGGACAGGTATTGCGCCAGGTCAAGAGACCCTCAGGCAATAGCTGTGGACGCTCTGGTAACACCGTGGGTGTACCAGTCAGTGTATGTGTTCCCTCCTCTGCTTCTCATACCCAAGGTACTGAGAATTATAAGACGTAGAGAAGTAAGAACTATACTCGTACACAGAGGACTCATGGCCTCTGCCGCTAAGAAGGGACTTGCTTCAGCAAGTACCATGTCTGTTCCAAGACTTACCGCGGCTGCGTTTGACGGCATGGCGGTTGAACGCCGGATCCTAAGGGAAAAAGGCATTCCGGAAGAGGTCATTCCTACCCTGGTCAAAGCCAGGAAGGAGGTGACCGCACAACATTATCACCACATGTGGCGAAAATATGTTGCGTGGTGTGAGGCCAGGAAGGCCCCACGAAGAAATTTCAACTCGGTCGATTCCTGCATTTCCTGCAAACAGGAGTGTCTATGGGCCTCAAATTGGGGTCCATTAAGGTTCAAATTTCGGCCCTGTCGATTTTCTTCCAGAAAGAATTGGCTTCAGTTCCTGAAGTCCAGAAGTTTGTCAAGGGAGTACTGCATATACAACCCCCTTTTGTGCCTCCAGTGGCACTGTGGGATCTCAACGTAGTTCTGGGATTCCTCAAATCACATTGGTTTAAACCGCTCAAATCTGTGGATTTGAAATATCTCACATGGAAAGTGACCATGCTGTTGGCCCTGGCCTCGGCCAGGCGAGTGTCAGAATTGGCGGCTTTGTCTCACAAAAGCCCATATCTGATTGTCCATTCGGACAGGGCAGAGCTGCGGACTCGTCCCCAGTTTCTCCCTAAGGTGGTGTCAGTGTTTCACCTGAACCAGCTTATTGTGGTACCTGCGGCTACTAGGGACTTGGAGGACTCCAGGTTGCTAGATGTTGTCAGGGCCCTGAAAATATAGGTTTCCAGGACGGCTGGAGTCTGGAAAACTGACTTGCTGTTATCCTGTATGCACCCAATAAACTGGGTGCTCTTGCTTCTAAGCAGACGATTGCTAGTTGGATGTGTAGTACAATTCAGCTTGCACATGCTGTGGCAGGCCTGCCACAGCCAAAATATGTAAATGCCCATTCCACAAGGAAGGTGGGCTCATCTTGGGCGGCTGCCCGAGGGGTCTCGGCTTTACAACTTTGCCGAGCAGCTACTTGGTCAGGGGCACACCCTGACTGAGGAGGACCTGGAGTTCTCTCATTCGGTGCTGCAGAGTCATCCGCACTCTCCCGCCCGTTTGGGAGCTTTGGTATAATCCCCATGGTCCTGACGGAGTCCCCAGCATCCACTTAGGACGTCAGAGAAAATAAGAATTTACTTACCGATAATTCTATTTCTCGTAGTCCGTAGTGGATGCTGGGCGCCCATCCCAAGTGCGGATTGTCTGCAATACTTGTACATAGTTATTGTTACAAAAATCGGGTTATTATTGTTGTGAGCCATCTTTTCAGAGGCTCCGCTGTTATCATGCTGTTAACTGGGTTCAGATCACAGGTTGTACAGTGTGATTGGTGTGGCTGGTATGAGTCTTACCCGGGATTCAAAATCCTTCCTTATTGTGTATGCTCGTCCGGGCACAGTATCCTAACTGAGGCTTGGAGGAGGGTCATAGGGGGAGGAGCCAGTGCACACCACCTGATCCTAAAGCTTTTACTTTTGTGCCCTGTCTCCTGCGGAGCCGCTAATCCCCATGGTCCTGACGGAGTCCCCAGCATCCACTACGGACTACGAGAAATAGAATTATAGGTAAGTAAATTCTTATTTTTTTGGTGGCTCAATGTACACAAACTTTGTTTAATACTCAGTTATTAAAAATATTGTATTAAATGACCTTCAGGCTGTGTGTATAAGGTGTATATGAAACATAAATTAATTGTGTGAATGTACACACACTTTGTTTAATGCACAAAGTTATAAAAAATATTGGCTAAAATTACCTTCAGGCTGTGTGTATAAGGTGTATTTGTAACATAAATGCATTCTATGCTTAGATTTAGGTCCCATCACCATAATATCTCATTATGGTATGCAATTATTCCAAAATACGGAAATATCCGATATCCAAAATGCCTCTGGTCCCAAGCATTTTGGATAAGGGATACTCAACCTGTATTGTGTTCCCTAGCCCAAGTTCTCTTAATTTGTAGATAAGTCTCATGTCAGGTACTGTATCGAAAGCTTTAGCAAAGTCTAAAAATATTGGCCCTCATTCCGAGTTGATCGGTCGCAAGGCGAATTTAGCAGAGTTACACACGCTAAGCCGCCGCCTACTGGGAGTGAATCTTAGCTTCTTAAAATTGCGACCGATGTATTCGCAATATTGCGATTACTAACTACTTAGCAGTTTCAGAGTAGCTTCAGACTTACTCTGCCTGTGCGATCAGTTCAGTGCTTGTCGTTCCTGGTTGACGTCACAAACACACCCAGCGTTCGCCCAGGCACTCCCACCGTTTCTCCGGCCACTCCTGCGTTTTTTCCGGAAACGGTAGCGTTTTCAGCCACACGCCCCTGAAACGCCGTGTTTCCGCCCAGTAACACCCATTTCCTGTCAATCACATTACGATCGCCGGAGCGATGAAAAAGCCGTGAGTAAAATTACTTTCTACATAGCAAAGTTACTTGGCGCAGTCGCAGTGCGAACATTGCGCATGCGTACTAAGCGGATTTTCATTGCGATGCGATGAAAAATACAGAGCGATCAACTCGGAATGAGGGCCATTACATCCACCTCTTTACCCTGATCTAGGTTTGCACTAACTGTTTCATAAAAGTTAGTTTGACCTAATCCTTCACAAATCCATGTTGGCTCCTATTAATAACCTTATTGGTTTCAAGGAACTCCTGTATCCTATCCCTTAAAATACCTTCCAGTACTTTCCCCACTATAGATGTAAGACTTACTGGTCCATAATTACCCGGTTCAGATGAATTTACGCTATATGCCAGTCTAGGGAACCATGCCTGATGTTTAGTGAGTCAATGAAAATCAAATATAGGGGTCTTGCTAATTCGGAGTTTAGCTCCATGAGAACCCTTGGGAGAATTCCATCGGGACCAGGTGACTTATTAATCCTAATTTTTTTTTATCGGTCACAGACTGCTTCCTCATTTAAATAAGCACTTAGCAGTGGGACATTCTCATTGCTGAGGTTATTTATCAGTCCCGCCATCTGGTCCCCTCTTGTGAATACTTACAAGACAAACTTGTTTAATTTTTCTGCTATGTCATTGTCATCTTTGATTAAGATGCCCAACTTGCCTTTTAAAAGGGCCTATACTCTCTTTAATATTTTGCTGTTGCTGTAATTAAAAAACTTTTTGGGGTTTGATTTACTTTCCTTTGCTATTAGTATTTCCATTTCTATTTTAGACTATCTGATTTATATTTTGCATATTTTGTTACTATCCTTATAGTACTCGAATGACTCCGCCTTGTTTATACTTTTGAACGCTCGCCTTTTTTTGGCCATTAGTTCCTTAATCTTTTTGTTAAGCCACATTGTTTTGGAATTATTACTTATTTGTTTGCTGCCCATGGGAATGAATTTACGAGTATAACTAGTGAGCAACATTTTTAATACATCCCATTTCTCTGTGGTATTCTTGCCTTGAAACAAAAAATCCCAGTCACTGTCCCTTAAAGCTTCCCTCATCATGGCAAAGTTGGCTTTGCTACAGTTTAGAGTATTAGTTGAGCCTATATAGGGCTGCTTGTGAAAACTGATATTGAATGTGACCATATTGTGGTCGCTGTTTCCCATGGGCTCCCCTATTATATTTTATATCAATTCCCCATTGTTAATACCAGGTCTAAGATTGCATTGTACCTAGTTGGTTCCTCAATTAATTGAAGTAAGTAGTGATCATTTAGTGTGTTTAAAAACCTATTACCCCTAGCAGTATCACTTGAATCATTTGTCCAATTAATCTCTGGATAGTTAAAATCACCCAACACTATTTCGTCTCCTAATTCTGCCGCTTTTTCGATTTTCTTCAGTAACATGACATATTAATATCAGGCGGCTTGTAGCTTATCCCTATTAGTAGCTTTTTAGTTCCCTTTCCCCCCGCATGCAATTTCTACCCATAAAGTCTCCACAGTATTTACAGTCCCCTATCAGGTTTAAAAAAAGGCTTTACATAAAGACATAGCCCGCCTCCACGTTTATTCTGTTTCTCCTGAACAGTGTATAACCCTCCAGATTAACTGTCCAATCATGAGTTTCACCCACCAAGTTTCAGTAATACCTATAATATCAAACTGTTTGTCTGCTGCAAGGCCTTCTAGTTCCCCCTTTTCCCCTGTAATGCTTCTAGAGTTTACATACATACAATTAAGATAAGTTTTCCCTCTTCTGCTAGGAACATAATTTTCTATATGCATTATTGGTGATCCACAATATCGTTAATTTGTGTTTTGGTAATACCCTTGACGGCTGCTCTTTCCCTCCCCCATTCAACTCACTACCTCCATCCTTAATTTTCTCTCTGCTTGACCCATAGTTTCTAGCTAAACCCTCCCCCCAGGCACCCAGTTTAAAATCTTCTCCAACCTTCTAACCATCCGGCCCCCCAGCACTGCTGCCCCCTCCTCATTCAGGTGCAATCCATTGTGACAAAAAAAGATGCCGCCTGACTGAGAAGTCCTCCCAGTGTTCCAGAAACACAAAGTCCTCTTTCTTACACTAGTATCTAAGCCACAGATTTACCACCCTAATCTCCCTCTGCCTCCCTGGGTTAGCGCGTGGCACAGGTAATATTTTGGAGAATATTACCTTAGATGTCCTTGCCTTTAGTTTCTGGCCTAAGTCCCTATAATCTTTCTTAAGGACATCCCGCCTACCACTAAATTTGTTGTTGGTGCCAACGTGTACCAAGACCACTGGGTTGTTCCCGGTCCCTCCCATGCACTGCCCCATGCCGCCTGCTCAGCACCATTAGCACTGATGACATCATGCTGTCCGGGCACTGTGTGTGTGTGTGTGTGTGTGTGTGTGTGTGTTCGTGTGTTCCCAGCTGCCCTCAAATTGCAGAAGGAAGAGGAACAAATGGCTTTCTAAGAAGAAGGTAACTTGGAGGGGTCTGGCACAGGGGTAGGGGGATGAATAGACACAGGACAGGGGACATAGAGGGCTCGCAAATGTAGGGGACACAGGGAGCAAGAGGGGACACGGGGCATGTAGCTGGACTGGAGGGGGAGAGGGGATGGGAAGGGACAAATGTTCCACGTTAGAGAGAAACCACCATATACAGATGTAGCCATCTGCATCTTTGGTGCGATGCGGCATGCTGCATCGTATGCCAGGCTGCAACTATTCGCAGCTGGCAATCGCTCCATTAATCCCTAAGGACATGCGCATACATATGCACGTGCATGTCCTAGTTGCAGGCACACTAGTCGTGCCGGCTATGCCGCGATACGTATGCATAGCGTAAAGTTGATCATGACTACATTTATCCCGGCCCCCTCTGTACCTCCGGCCACATGCCCCCTGTGCCCCCTCTATCTTAGGTGACACTGGCAGGGATAGTAAAGGCAGGCAGTAGTAATAGAATTATCACCTTCCGGCACACACTGATGTGGTATTTTTATTATTTACAGTAGAGAGTACTGAGTGATATGAGAAGAAATAACACAGCTCCCAGCACACACTGGTATATCTTCTTCTTGCAGCCCACGCAATTTTAGATCTTGATTATTTGGCCCGTATGTGATGAGATTGACATGCGTGCTGTACAGCATCAACCAAAGTATAACAGTGTGTAAGCTGCAGGTTCTGTATGTGAACAGAGGGTAGCGGCCCTCCACCGATGCTCACCTGAAGATTTGTTCGTATTTCAGATAATACTGATGTGAGATGATTGAGTTCTTTTTTAAAAAATAGATTGAATGGTGTATCTCCTCCAATTTTTTTCAGCCGTTCATTAATAAAATCCTTGAAGTAAAGAAAATCTATTTAAAACTATTAATCGTAAAACTATGGTTATTCCCACTGTATTTGCTTATGTTTCATGAATAAAAGCATTTAACATATTGTCGTCCTAAAAACATTTTACATATTCCACTAACTAATAGAATATAATTTTCACACAAAGTTTTGCAGTGTCTGGCTGTTTCCTAATTTCACTTACAATTCACAATTGGCACCATTATGTTTTGTTACAGAAACATGATAGTGGTTTAATGTTACTAAAATAACTAGCCTGTCATATTTATTGAGTTTATCTCTGTTCTCCTGCCATCCCTATAAGCCATGGTCGCGGCAGTGTCCTGTGTGCACTTGAAATAGAATGGGGCTATTGCATCAGAGAAACAGTCTCTGTAGCCAGGGCCGGTGCAAGGTTTCTCGACACCCTAGGCAAAACTTCAGCCTGCTTTTAACCGCCCCCCCAACCCCCCCCCCCCCCCCCCCCCCCCACCCCCCCGACCAAAACCACAAACCAGTACACATTTTTCAGTCTGTCAGATGAAAGTATGTAGGCAGCATCTTAGAAGTTCAACAGCTACCGTTTAAATTAAGTTTTACAGGGATGCATCTCACGGAGTTATCCTTAAATTTGTGCTAAGCAGACTCAGGGCAGCCCACTCAGATACTGGCACCCTAAGCAGCTGCCTAATGGTAGAACCAACCCTGCACTTACACATAATGCCCACAGTAGTAGTGCCGCTTACATATAATACACACAGTAGTAGTGCCGCTTACATATAATACACACAGTAGTAGTGCCGCTTACATATAATACACACAGTAGTAGTGCCGCTTACATATAATACACACAGTAGTAGTGCCGCTTACATATAATACACACAGTAGAATGCCGTTGTTGGGGTGCGGTCCAGACAACGTATCCGAACTGTTGCGTGGGCGGGCCACAGCAACTGCATGATATTACCTAGGCTGCGCAGACAGGTAGCTACTCAGCGAATGCAAAAGCATCGCCGCCGTGCATTGAGAAGTACATTTGGATCTGGACTATGTACATGCTATTTGAGGATGATATGCAGTGTTTAATACTATTTATGTGAATAGAACCAATAAATCATCTATGATTCTTTATCCCAACAGTCTGCACTGTGTCTGCTTGTTTAATTTTTTTCAGAACAATATCTTTATAAAGAAAGAATACATTAGTGCAGACTTCACTGTCTAATTGGTTGAAAGATTGCAAGCATTGATTGTTTTACTCGGGATATGTGGCTGCGCCACGTGTTATTAAGATATTAGCATTCCCCTCAGATGTGCAATCTGTATACGAGTGCTCTGCCTTTATACATGCCATATCTGCTCACTCACTACTAATACAGTAAGCAGGTAACTGTATTATCCACTATATATATATCAGCAATAGATAGCTACAGGCTACAATCCATACAGAAATATTATTATACGATTGCAAAAAAAAAAAAAAAGTAATTTGTGCGATTAATGTTTTAAAAATGTCCTGTGTAAATACATGTAACTTCATCCTCGTTGCTACAATGCCGTATTGCAGCCACGCTGCTCCCCAAGCAGAGCGCCATCACACCTGCCATTGCACAGGCTTGCCCTCTCCATACCTTGACAAAGTCCACTGGGTACAGGCTCCAGGACAGGGTCGTAGCAAGAACTTTGTGGGCCCCATCGCAACATATTGAAGGGGTTCAGGGTATACCAAGATATATTGCAGACCCAAAGGCAACTTTTTTTTTTTTTAAGGACACCTATGTATCACCCAATGGTGAAAAATATATACAACACATGTAACTGTGACAGGGAAGGTGGCCCCTTTTAGCTCTGGGCCCCATAACAGCTGCACTCCCTGCACCTATGGTAGCTACGACCTTGTTCCAGGATCTGACAGCTCCAGGATCCCTACCACGGCTCCAACTGCCATGTGCGTCAGTGGAGACACCCTGTCCAACAGGCTCTTGTAGTTGTTTCCAGGCAGAGAGGGCATCCCCTCTTTAACCCCCATTGGGATACCAGCATTTCGTAGCTCGTTGGGGCTGCCGAGGACAGGAAAGGGGCTCAGCCCTCCCCCTGGTGCAGCTAGCAGTTCGAGCTCCGCCTGCTGTGTGCAGCCAGCACGCAGCACAGTGACCAACATGAATCGATGAAGTGCAGCACAGGCAAGGGGACACAAGAACTGGACTCCTGAGATTCATGAGGGCCCAGGGCCCCTCGGAATCTCAGTGCCTGGTACAAGTGTCCCCTTTGTCCCCCCGTCGCTGGGCCTGTTTACAAATAATGACAGACATATTGCCCCACATTATTAAATGCCCTAATACATGACAGACATAATGGCCCTAATGCTGGGTACGCACTGGTAGATATATCTGTAGATCAATTGATCTGCAGGTATATCTGCCAATGGACCGGGCAGTGTGTTGAGCATACACACTGCCTGATCCGTTGGCACTGATGTCACAAACTGGGCGGGCATTTACATACACCCGCCCAGTTCAGCGGTCAATCACCTCCAGCTGTTGCAGCATGTGTATGGGCGGTTGTCTGCCTGCACACACAGCGATGCGCCAATATATCACTAGATATATTGTCCGTCGGTTGTGCTGCAGGGCCGACGCGATATGTCTGTGAACGACAACGTTCACGGAGATATCGCTCGTACACACTAGCCGACAGACCAGCTCTATATCGGCCAGTGTGAACGTACCATGACACATATGCCCCACATTATTACATTCCCTTATATACATGACAGACATAATGGCCCTGTTACACAGCGAGCCAATCTCTGTAACACTTTCGACTGCAATCCCCCACCACCTCCACAGCACTCACCCAGCTTGAGATAATAAACAGCCACGGCCCACGTAGGCTGAGCAGACAGACCGCAGCCAGTCACTCCACACACATAGGAAGAGTCCGGGACCTGGGTGAGCCGGGGAGGCAGCAGCAGCGGAGGCAGACATGCGTGGATTGCGGCCTCACACACGGCGCTCCACCACAAATATTTTCTGCCCTCCGGGACCTGGGAGAGCCAGGGAGGCAGCAGCAGTGAAGGCAGACATGCGCAGATCGCGCCCTCACACCATACTTGCCTACTTTTGGAAATTAATTTCAGGGAGATTCTAAATGGTATGAGAGGTCGCACAGCGCGCTGCTGAGCTGGCATGTCATGCTCCGCCTAAAGGATCTGTCTAGCTCCACCTATGGTCATGTCAATTGCAGCTCAGGGTGATATTATGCAGTGGCAGGTGGAAACTAAAGTGGCAATGTTCTATAGTACTTCCTGCTTCGCCTCATTAGCGAGGCGAAGCAGGAAGCTACATTGACAAGATGTATGAATATCTTGTCTGCCGAAGCAGCGGAATTAAATTTTCCCCTACGCGTCTAGTTTCCCTTCGTGGAGAGGACCTTGGCTGTGCAGTGCGCGATGACGTCATCGCGCACCGCACAGTAAATGACCTCTCCACGAACGCGTCTAGTTTCACTTCCCAGCGGCCAGCGGCAGCAGGGGGACAGCGGGGGCCGGGGGGCACACACTGCAGCAGCGGATCTTGCCCTGGTGCGGCGCCCTCCGGATGGCGGCGCCCCGGGCAAAAATCCTGCTTGCCCGTGGCAAGATCCGCTACTGATGGGCAGTCGCCAAATATCGCCAATTTATGTGATCATTGACACTGATTGACTCCTCTCAACATGAGCCCTCTTGTGTTTTTATAACTTCCACTGTTCGAGCACACAGGAGTCAGTGCCACCTTACACACACACACACACACACACACACACACACACAGGAGTGCCAGCCTACACACATAGGTCAGTGTCAGCCTACACACACGCAAACACACACACACACACACACGGGGGAGTGCCAGCCTACACACATAGGTCAGTGCCAGCCTACACACATAGGTCAGTGCCAGCCTACACACATAGGTCAGTGCCAGTATACACACACATGTGGGGGAGTGCCAGGCTACACACACACACACACACACGGGAGTGCCAGCCTACACACACAGGGGAGTGCCATCTTATACACACACACATCAGTGCCAGCCTACACACACACACACACACGTCAGCCTACACACACACACACACATGGGGGAGTGTCAGCCTACACACACATACATACATACATACACACACACACACACACACACACACACACACACACACACACGGAGTGCCAGCCTACACACACACACACGGGAGTACCAGCCTACACACACACACACACACACACACGGGAGTGCCAGCCTACACACACACACACACGGGAGTGCCAGCCTACACACACACGGGGGTAGGGGGGGAGTTACAGCCTACACACACAGAGTGCCAGCCTACGCACACACACACAGGGTAGTGCCAGCCTACACACACACACACTCACACGGGGGAGTGCCAGCCTACACACACACACGGGAGGGGGGGGGGGGGTTCCAGCCTACGCACACACACGGGGGAGTGCCAGCCTACACACACACACACACACACACACACGGGAGTGCCAGGCTACACACACACGGGGGGGGGGGGGAAGTTACAGCCTACACACACACACACTCACACACACGGAGTGCCAGCCTACACACACACACATGGAGTGCCAGCCTACACACACACACAGAGTGCCAGCCTACGCACACACACATGGGGGGGGGAGTTCCAGCCTACACACACACACACACACACTCGGGGGAGTGCCAGCCTACACACACACATGGGGGGGGGGGCTACATACACACACACACACAGTGCCAGCCTACACACACATGGGGGAGTGCCAGCCTACACACACACAGGTCAGTGCCAGCCGACACACATAGGGGAGGAGTAGCAGCCCACACACACACACACACACACACACACACACACACACACACACACACAGGGGAGTGCCAGCCTACACACACACACAAGGGGGGAGTGCCAGCCTACACACACACACACACACACACACACACACACATGGGGGGAGTGCCAGCCTACACACACACACACACACACACACACACACACACACGTCAGCCTACACACACACGGGGGAGTGCCAGCCTACACACACACACACACACACACACACACACACGAGGGAGTGCCAGCCTACACACACACACACACACCCACACACACACCCACACACACACGGGGGAGTGCCAGCTTATACACACACAGGTCAGTGCCAGCCTACACACACATGGAGTGCCAGCCTACACACACATGGAGTGCCAGCCTACACACACACACACACACACACGGAGTGCCAGCCTACACACACACACACACATGGAGTGGCAGCCTACACACACACACACATGGAGTGCCAGCCTACACACACACACACACACACACACACACACACACACACACACACACACACACACACACAGTGTCAAAGTCAGAAAAATATCTCTATGCACACTGCCATATTTGCACCTCACACTGGTCCGCGCTGCGCATGCGTGCGCTCTCCCGTGAAGGCGCATACCCGCAGTTGCGTGCACCCGCTGGTGCACGGTATGCGTATTTACGGTAAAGTTTGTGTAGTCGTAGCGTGCGACTCAATCGTTACATATTTTCAGTAATAATGTATTTTGTAGATCATGGTCCCTTTGATAGATTCTGAAAGTTTGGTTAATATAGCATGTTCCTGAACAGAGAGATTCCTCTTTGTATTGTGCGAAGGGTCTAACAGGGGTCATACAGTGGTGTTTGGTACCCATCGGAAGAGTATTTAAATAGCAATATTCCGGTGTTGGTTTGGAGCGGATTAATCGCTCGTGCGAATAGTTATGGACATAAGAAGTTATGTCCATTTACTATTATTTGTTCTTACTTAGTAACAGTTGGAAACAGGTATCAGTGGGTCTCAAATGGCTCTTTGACCTTAGAGATCCCCCAAACAATAGTTTGCATGTTGGGAGGGCCTCACATCTTCACATGCATAAGGTAAGCACAGGAATAGTAATTGAAGATTAATTGTACTCCAAATCAGTATCTTTCCCGCAGACGGAGTACAATATCCTTTAATTACGCTGAGCTTTGAGACTCAATGAGGAGGGCCAACACCTGTGTTTACGAATGGGTTAGGGTTTGTATCCAGGAGAATGATGGCTGAGATGTCATTGTCTCAACTGAAAGTGGACATCATGAATATCGAACAAAACCCAGAGACAGGGTTTTGTTTTGTATTCGCCAAACAATAGCTCTCCAGAAGACAGGAATGTGTTAGTCATCACCCTTTGTTTTGCATAACCAAGGCCACTGATACAAGACAGCCCACCTGTATGAATCAACCTATGACCTTTTGTTATAATGCGAAGCCGAATTCCTGTGTCTAATGAACAATGAGATTGTTGGGACCATTGAATTGTATTGTGTGTGGGGCATAAATAGACAAGCCGACCATATCCAGGACACTCTCTTCAACGGTTCTCATTGCTGATAATCGGAAGCTGGATGTCCAGAGGCGCTTGCGATCGTTTCCCCTTGTGCGTAAGTTTTCTCCGTAATCATATTGTCTTACTGTGAGCCATTTCTCTCTCTCCCTCTCTTCTCTTTTCCTCGTATTTTTCCCTTGATTAGACTTCATTGTATTGTATTGTATTTCCTGTGTAGTTATCTGGTTAGGTAGTCTCTGTTATATTGTAGTGTATCATTTGTACTGTGATTCTTTTTGCAAGTATAATAGTCATAATACATATAATAGATTTCGGACCCTAAGCCCAGGTATCTGTGTATTCCTTATAGTGTTAAGTGTTCACAGAGCGTCGGTGACGCTAAAGCAGCTTTGTAGTTAATTAGGTTACACCAGGTTGCACTTACACTCTGTCTCTACACCAGCGTTTTTCAACCGCTGTGCCGCGGCACACTAGTGTGCCGCCAGCGGTTGTCAGGTGTGCCGCAGCCCGCCGCCCACCAGAGATCTCCTACATAGTGCTCCGGCGCCCGCCGACAGTGCTCCGCTGCCGCCCTTCTCCTGTCAGAGATACTTGGGTCCATCTGCCGTCGGGCTCAGCCAGTATATTCAGCTTTTTCGCTGCCCGTCCCGTGACCTTAGGTGACGTGCTGTGACACATAGGTCATGCACGCCACGTCACATTCCCGCCCGCCTGCTAGTGTGAGCTGCTGCCTGCTCTGCTGTCTGCTCATCCTGCCCGGAATAAACAGGACTGCAGGTTGGCATTATTGTGAGTGCAGTGTGTACAATTTCAGGGGAGGAGACAGTGTGGAATTACTAGGGGGGAGGCAGTGTGGAGTTACTGTGGGGGGGGGGGGGGCAGTGAGGAATTACAGTGGGGGCCAGTGTGTTTGATTTATAACTCTGGGGGCCAATGTGTTTTATTCCGCGGGGGCCAATGTGTTTTATACCGTGGGGGCCAATGTGTTTTATTCCGTGGGGGCCAATGTGTTTTATTCCGCGGGGGCCAATGTGTTTTATTCCGCGGGGGCCAATGTGTTTTATTCCGCGGGGGCCAATGTTTTTGATAACTGTGGGGTACAATGTGTTTGACAACTGTGGGGTCCAATGGGCTTGATACTGTGGGGGCCAATGCATGTGTTCCCTACACCCCCCCCCAACCCCCCCACCCCGTGGGAGACGGATAGCGTACCTTGGCAATTTTAAAGTCTGGTTAGGTGTGCCACGAGTCGAAAAAGGTTGAAAATCACTGCTCTACACTAAAGTATACTGTGTATCTCATTGTTAAAGGTATAGATATAAAGGTTTAACGTTGTGAGCGTCTGCGCCGCTGGTGATCTCCTCGTGGTCCCGAGCGTCCGCTACGCCATAGCGAATCATTTCGTTCGTCGGCAGCCAATAGCGTGCATGCCTGTGATCTCTGGGCCGTGAGCGAACGCGACGCTTGAGCGTCTCGCCTACGGCTGAGCGATCGTTACGCAACTTGCGTACCCTTACGGTACTTCTTACGTAGATAGCGTACAGTGTTCTTAGACCTCATAAAGGGTTATATATATACGATAAATATTTAGCTTTATCAACAGAGTGCCAGCCTACGCACACACACACATGGGGGGGGGGCTACATACATACATACACACACACACACACACACACACACACACACACACACAGTGCCAGCCTACACACACACAGGTCAGTGCCAGCCGACACACACATAGGGGAGGAGTAGCAGCCTACACACACACACACACACACACACACACACACACACACACAAGTGCCAACTTACACAGACACATAGGGGTCAGTGCCAGTCAGTGCCAGTCTGCCCACCCCCCCATACACACAGATCAGTGCCAGCCAACCAACACACCACAGCACACAGGACAGTAGCAGCCTATACACAATGCCAGCCTATGAAGCTGCTGAGTTAGAACCATGTACTGTACACTGACCTTTGGAACGGCCACTCCTTCTCCTGCTCCAGCCTCTCCTCTGAGCTCCCAGTCACCCCAGACCGTCAAACTCCCCAGCAGACCAAAACTGCTTTCCGTGCCAGCTCCCCATCAACCCCCCCTTAAGGTCAATCTGCAGCTCCCAACATGAGGGGGAGAGAGGGAGATCCAATCGTGGGGGCGTGGGTAACATGTGGGAGGGCGGTGCAGCATCCCTGCTGAGCCGTGAAACTCAGCTGAGCTAAGGGTAAGGAATTATTCTTTCACTGGCAGCGTACAGCACCGCCCTCTAGTGGCCGGCGCCCATAGGCAGCTGCCTAAAGCTGCCTAGTGGTGGCGCCGGCCCTGTCTGTAGCTGACCCAAGACTACTATTGATGGTCTCTAATGTCCTGGAATAGTCCGCCTTGGGACACGTTTAGGTCCCAAGGGGAATAGACGGGCTCCGCAGGAGATAGGGCACTTTAAGAAAGCTTTGGATTCTGGGTGTGCACTGGCTCCTCCCTCTATGTCCCTCCTCCAGACCTCAGTTTTACACTGTGCCCAGAGTGAGATGGGTGCACTGCAGGGAGCTCCCTGGAGTTCTCTGCCTAGAAAGCATTTTTGTTTGGATTTTTTCTACATTTTTACAGGGAGCACTGCTGGCAACAGGCTCCCTGCATCGAGGGACTGAGGAGAGAGGGGCAGACCTTCTTAATTGAT
This sequence comes from Pseudophryne corroboree, assembly GCF_028390025.1. Taxonomy (NCBI): domain Eukaryota; kingdom Metazoa; phylum Chordata; class Amphibia; order Anura; family Myobatrachidae; genus Pseudophryne; species Pseudophryne corroboree. The sequence goes on along the minus strand of NC_086447.1, from coordinate 429,773,283 downwards.
AGGCTCTGCTTCCTCGGCTACTGGACACCATTAGCTCCAGAGGGGGTGAACGCAGGTTCTTACTGGGCGTCCACCCCCAGAACCGCGCCGCCGTTCTCCTCACAGAGCCAGAAGAAACGAAGTCAGAAGACGTCTCAGGCGGCAGAAGCCTTCAGAGCTTCACTGAGGTAACGCACAGCACTGCAGCTGTGCGTCATTGCTCCCATACACCTCACATACTCCGGTCACTGTAAGGGCGGGGGCGGGGCTTCTTCCTCAGCACTCACCAGCGCCATTTTCTCTCCACAGCACCGCTGAGAGGAAGCTCCCCGGACTCTCCCCTGCTTACACACGGTGAAGGGGTGTTTAAAAGAGAAGGGGGGGGGGCACATAATTGGCGGATAACATATTATACAGTGCGGCTGGGGAAAAACATTTTGTGTTGGTCTCCAGGGTCATTGCGCTGGGGTGTGTGCTGGCATACTCTCTCTCTGTCTCTCCAAAGGGCCTTAAAGGGGATACTGTCTTCAGAAAAGAGTTTCCGTGTGTGTGTGTGTGTGTGTGTGTGTGTGTGTGTGTGTGTGTGTGTGTGTGTGTGTGTGTGTGTGTGAAGTGTGTCGGTACGCATGTGTCGACATGTTTGATGAGGAAGGCTCGCTTAATGTGGAGGGGAGTGCTTGAATGTCATATCGCCGACACATAGATGGATGGATATGCTAAATGTCTTAAATGCAAATGTCAATCTATTGCATAAAAGGTTAGACAAGGCTGAAGCTAGGGATCAGTCGGGTAGCCAGACCATGCCTGTCCCTGTGGCGCCAGGACCTTCGGGGCCTCAGAAGCGCACCATATCCCAGATCGATGACACAGATACCGACACGGATACTGACTCTAGTGTCGACTATGAAGATGCAAAATTACAGCCGAAGGTGGCAAAAGGTATTTGGTACATGATTATTGCCATTAAAGAGGTTTTGCATATTACTGAGGAACCCCCTGGAAAAAGCCTGAGGTCACCTTTCCGTCCTCATTTGAGCTGAGCGAATTGTGCGAAAAGGCTTGGGAATCTCCAGATAGGAGACCACAAGTTCCCAAAAGGATTCTTATGGCGTATCCTTTTCCACAAACGGATAGGATACGATGGGAATCTTCGCCTAAAGTAGACAAGGCGCTGACACGCTTATCCAAAAAGGTGGCACTGCCTTCGCAGGATACGGCTTCCCTCAAGGATCCTGCTGATCGCAGACAGGAAATTACCATGAAGCACATTTACACTCATTCCGGTACTATTGTTAGACCGGCTATGGCGTCGGCCTGGGTTTGTAGTGCTGTCGTGGCATGGGCAGATTCCTTATCTACGGAGCTTGACACCTTAGATAGGGATGCCATTTTAATGACCATAGAGCATATCAGGGAGGCTGCCTTGTATATGAGAGATGCTCAAAGAGACATTTGTTTACTAAGCTCCAGAATAAACGCTATGTCTATTTCTGCTAGGCGGCTCTTGTGGACCCGACAGTGGACGGGAGACGCCGATTCAAAGCGGCATATGGAGTCCTTGCCTTACAAGGGGGAGGAGTTGTTTGGAGACGGCCTCTCTGACCTTGTCTCTACTGCTACGGCTGGTAAGTCAAATTTCTTACCTTATGTCCCCCCGCAGCATACAAAAAAGGCACCTCATTATCAAATGCAGTCCTTTCGTTCCAATAAGAGCAAGAAGGTACGGGGATCGTCCTTTGTTGCCAGAGGAAAAGGCAAGGGAAAAAGGCTGCACACAGCTAGTTCCCAGGAGCAGAAGTCCTCCCCTGCATCTGCAAAGTCCACCGCATGACGCTGGGGCTTCCCGGGGGGAGGAAGACCTAGTGGGGGCTCGTCTTCGGTTTTTCAGCCACGTCTGGGTTCGCTCGCAGGTGGATCCCTGGGCATTAGAGATTGTTTCTCAGGGATACAGGCTGGAATTCGAAGACTTGCCTCCTCGCCGGTTTTTAAAATCGGCTCTGCCGGCTTCCCCGTCAGAGAGGGAGCTAGTGTTGGCAGCAATCCAAAAATTGTATATTCAACAGGTGATTATCACAGTTCCTCATCTCCAGCAAGGAGAGGGATATTACTCAACCCTGTTTGTGGTCCCAAAACCAGACGGTTCGGTCAGACCCATTTTAAATCTAAAATCCCTGAACCTGTACTTGAAGAGGTTCAAGTTCAAAATGGAATCACTCAGGGCAGTCATCGCCAGCCTGGAGGGGGGGGATTGGATGGTGTCCCTGGACATAAAGGATGCTTACCTTCATGTTCCGATATTCCCCACTCACCAGGCGTTCCTGAGATTTGCAGTGCAGGACTGTCACTACCAATTTCAGACGTTGCCGTTTGGGCTTTCCACGGCCCCAAGAATTTTCACCAAGGTAATGGCAGAAATGATGGTGCTCCTGCGCAGGCAGGGTGTCACAATTATCCCATACTTGGACGATCTCCTCATAAAGGCGAGATCTCGGGAGAAGTTGCTGGACAGCGTGTCTCTGTCCATGAAGACGTTGCAGTTACACTGGGAAGAAATTTCCAAGGTCTCTGGTCAAATCTAGAGACTTGTCTCCACATCAACGTCCTGGAGTTAAGGGCCATATACAACGCCCTGCGTCAAGCAGAGGAATTGCTTCGGGAAAAAACGGTTCTGATTCAGTCAGATAATGTCACGGCAGTGGTTCATGTAAACCGCCAAGGCGGAATGCGAAGCAGAGTGGCCATGGCAGAAGCGACCAGGATTCTATGCTGGGCGGAAGGCCATGTAAGCGCACTATCAGCAGTGTTCTTCCCGGGGGTAGACAAATGGGAGGCGGATTTCCTCAGCAGGCACGACCTGCATCCGGGAGAGTGGGGACTTCATCAAGAAGTCTTCGCACAGATCACGGGTCGGTGGGGGCTGCCTCAAATAGACATGATGGCGTCCCGTCTCAACGAAAAGCTAAAGCGATATTGCGCCAGGTCAAGGGACCCTCAGGCGGTAGCGGTAGACGCTCTGGTGACACCTTGGGTGTTCAGATCGGTCTATGTGTTTCCTCCTCTTCCTCTCATACCCAAGGTGTTGAGAATAATAAGAATAAGCAGGGTCAGAACAATCCTCATTGTTCCAGATTGGCCACGGAGAACTTGGTATCCGGAGCTGCAAGAGTTGCTCACAGAAGATCCGTGGCCTCTTCCTCTAAGGCAGGACCTGCTGCAGCAGGGGCCCTGTCTGTTCCAAGACTTACCGCGGCTGCGTTTTACGGCATGGCGGTTGAACGCCAGATCCTAGCGGAAAAAGGGATTCCGGAGGAGGTCATTCCTACCCTGATCAAGACTAGGAAAGACGTGACGTCGAAACATTATCACCGTATATGGCGAAAATATGTTTCTTGGTGTGAGGCCAGAGCTGCTCCTACGGAGGAGTTCCAGTTGGGCCGTCTGCTTCACTTCCTTCAAACGGGAGTGAATTTGGGCCTAAAATTAGGGTCCATAAAGGTTCAAATTTCGGCCTTATCCATTTTCTTTCAAAGAGAATTGGCTTCTCTTCCTGAAGTACAGACTTTTGTGAAGGGCATGCTGCATATTCAGCCTCCCTTTCTACCTCCGGTGGCGCCTTGGGACCTAAACGTGGTATTAAGTTTCCTCAAGTCACCTTGGTTTGAACCACTCAAAACAGTGGAGTTGAAATACCTCACTTGGAAAGTGGTCATGTTGTTTTCCTTAGCTTCTGCAAGGCGGGTTTCGGAATTGGCGGCTTTATCATATAAAAGCCCATACCTGATTTTTCACGTGGATAGGGCAGAGTTGAGGACTCGTCCTCAATTTCTGCCCAAGGTGGTCTCATCTTTTAATTTGAACCAACCTATTGTCGTGCCTGTGGCTACACGGGACTTGGAGGATTCCGAGTCCCTGGATGTGGTCCGGGCTTTGAAGATTTATGTGAGCTAGGATCAGGAAGACCGAAGCTCTGTTTGCTTCAAAGCAGACTATTGCTCGCTGGATCTGTAACACGATTCAGCAGGCGCATTCTTCGGCAGGATTGCCATTGCCTAAATCGGTTAAGGCCCATTCCACTACGAAGGTGGGCTCCTCTTGGGCGGCTGCCCGGGGGGTCTCGGCACTACAACTGTGCCGAGCTGCTACTTGGTCGGGGTCAAACACCTTTGCAAAGTTCTATAAGTTTGATACCCTGGCTGAGGAGGACCTCCTGTTTGCCCAATCGGTGCTGCAGAGTCATCCGCACCTTCCCGCCCGTTTGGGAGCTTTGGTATAATCCCCATGGTCCTTACGGAGTCCCCAGCATCCTCTAGGACGTTAGAGAAAATAAGATTTTACTTACCGGTAAATCTATTTCTCGTAGTCCGTAGAGGATGCTGGGCGCCCATCCCAAGTGCGGACTTCTTCTGCAAGACTTGTATATAGTTATTGCTTACATAAGGGTTATGTAATAGTTGATCGGGTTTGAACTAGAGATGAGCGGATTCGGTTTTACTCGGTTCTCAAAACCGAATCTTATTGGCTCACGGATGTCACGTGTTTTGGATAGCCAATAAGATTCGGTTTTGAGAACCGAGTAAAACCGAATCCGCTCATCTCTAGTTTGAACCGAGGCTATGTTATTGTTAATACTGTTAACTGGGTAGTTTATCACAAGTTATACGGTGTGATTGGTGTGGCTGGTATGAATCTTGCCCTTAGATTTACAAAAATCCTTTCCTCGTACTGTTCATCTCCTCTGGGCACAGTTTCTCTAACTGAGGTCTGTAGGAGGGACATAGAGGGAGGAGCCAGTGCACACCCAGAATCCAAAGCTTTCTTAAAGTGCCCTATCTCCTGCGGAGCCCGTCTATCCCCATGGTCCTTACGGAGTCCCCAGCATCCTCTACGGACTACGAGAAATAGATTTACCGGTAAGTAAAATCTTATTTTAGCTTGGATAGTAAATTAAAGAACCTTTTAACAGCAAATAGTGCAAACTTATTTGATATCCCTACATCAATAAAAACTAATTATGTGGGGGCTTTTTGTAACGTATGGAACAATGATAGGGTCTACAAACAAAGGTCAATGTTAAACATAGTAATAATGATGGAAAATATTGTGTCTTTCACAGGGGGACTATTTCTGGTTTCCAAGTCTGCTCTATTGCCAGCATTGATATATTCACTGTAATCTGCATCTAATGACCCATTATGTTCAAGTTACACATGTGCTGACAGACAGAGGGGATCTGGGACATCTTCCCTACAGCACCCTGGGCTTCCACTTCATTTCCAAACTGTAAGCTAAAGTTTCCTCAGTGAGCTATACACTCACTGGACTGCAAGACTGTATTGGCGTAACATGGTCTTGATGCTCTGTAGACAAGTACAAGTCTGTATTTTATGCTAGCCTGATAATGTGTGAGGAGTTATCCTTTAACAGTTACTAGAAAATTGATGTTTAATCTGCTGTAAATTTTGCAATCTATATAACTTTTTTTTTAGTAAACATTATTGTCCTTTAATAAAAGGACCATTATTCACGTGTAATAACATATATACCCGACTCCATCCACGTGGCACTTTGGAAATAAGGGAAACACAGATGTCTAGGACCTCAGATAGCCTGGATGTACATAGGTCCACAGAATAGGATGAAGTGTCTGGTATGGTCACTGAGAAGGAACGAGGGCTTGGAACAGAAACTGGTTTCATGCCTAAATGCAAAAACATGATAAATCAAACTCAATATTTACATAAGTACTTTTATATTTGTTTTGTTATTATAACACAGTAGCATTGTACATATTGTACATCCAATAAATGTTGTTATACATTTATGTTTACCCAAACACCTCCTAAAATTAGGACAAAATAAATCCAATGTAACCTGTATATGACTTCACTTAAAGTGCAATGTGGACAATACAGTATATGCTTTCTATCAGTTCTTTGTCTCTATATACAAATCCTAATACAACAGCCATAATTACCATAATATCTATTTCACATTAATGATGAGTCCTATTGGAGAGAGAGCGCTATCTATATAAAATGATTATTATTATTACTGCAGCAGCAGCAATAATAACAATAACAACAACTAACTGTCACCTGTGTTTGTTATGTTATGCAACAACTATCTATTTTGTTAGAATATATGGATATCACATAAGAAGAAGAATCTGTGTGACAGAAATATGTGTATACCTTTTTGAGATGTTTGTAGAGGTTTTGCACTCTGTGGCCGATGCCTGTGGTGAGATCCGAATGTAAACAGTTGGCTGAGTTTTGAGATGACATAGTGCTGTTCACCAAATGGAACCTGTAATAGAGGTCATATGCACAGGTGTAAATCTAGACTCGCCTTCAGTGTATAGCTGACTAATGTGTTCCTGTACTCATATTACCACTGGAGAAGGGTGCATATGGAAAGCTTCCGGCCCATCTAGGGAATACTGGGGAATGGATTCCAGTGCTTGTGTCAGAGAAGCAGGATTTAAATCCGTGGCAAAGAAAGGTGTTGGGATCTTGAATTTTACTGCCAAAAGATGTAGCAAGCAAATGTATGTGAACAAAAGTAACTTAATTTTACATAATTATAATTATTTCATAATTTTCACTATAAACCAAAACAATTAATTAAAAGTGGAAAGGCATATATGTGTGGCAGTAATCATACACACACATATTTCTGTGCAGGACTAGAGAAGTCCAACATCCAGCTAATATGGAACTAGCCAAGAGTTAAATCCATATATATATCACACACACACACTCACACTCACACCCCCCCCCCCCCCCCCCCCCCGCCTTTCTGTAAACCTCATCTGATTCTATGCACCTACTGGGTGTCTTTTGTATTGTATTTGGTAAGGTGATACAATTTATTTTTCCAGTGAAGATATAACGGAGAATATTATAAATCCAGACAGTTGTGCTGCCTGCAGACTGAGACAAAAGGCTTACATATATTTATGACTTGTTTTTATTCTGTTATATACAAATATTATTATTAAACATTTTATTCACACTCTGCAAACTTACCAATAGCTGCCAACACTACATTTATTGTACAATATATTCAACAAATCTTACGTTTAGTGAGTTCACTGTCTTTCTTTGTAGTGTTAGCACTGATCCAGTAATCAATCATTGAAGTCAAAACTGTCATGTCTGATTCATCTGAAACATTTCCTCCATAGATTACCTGGAATAATCAGAGCATTGGGGAATAACAATATCAGGATCCCGTCAGACAGTGCAGTCATCACTACTACAGTACATATTCATGTCAGGCATGGTGAAAGGAATACAGCAGCATACATAAAAGGATTATGTAAAGTTGATGCTTCCCTGGGTATTAATAGATTTATTTTCTACATTCTCATATCCCATTATCTAACACTTCCCCATTATCGTTAAAATGCATACAGATAATTTCCTATGTTGACCTATCAGAGGCGGATTTAGGGGCAAGGTCGCCTTTAGGCACAACAGTAATGGCCGTTCCCTCCCTGCCTAATTTTATTATTTTTATTGATTGGTTAGAAGACCTCATTTGATGATAGCCAATTTAATATAATAATAAAAAAGCCACTAATTATGACATTTTAATTATGTATACATATTTACTAAGTAGAACAGTTTACTGAGGCAGTATGTGCGTGTCCTACCCATTTACACTCCATTCAAGATGGTATATTGTACAGTACAGTGGTAATATTTTGCAGTTACTGGTACTTTTTGGGCTGACAGTACCAACACAAGCATCCAAGTGCCGCCCCCAAACAGGTGCCACCCCTAGGCACGTGTCTCATATGCCTTATGGGAAATTTGCCACTGTGCCTTTTATGATATATGCAGTGCTGGTCCCCTGCAGTAGACGCTCTGTGTGGTTTAAATTAAACGTTTTTAAAACCGTTATCAAGGAGAACTAACTATAGGCTTTGTACTGTATAATATGTATATACATTATTAATGTGCAGTAGATGCAATGAATGATTTCCATACGCACCAAATAACAGTCTGTTCTTTATAAATGATTCTCAGAAATAAGTTAATGAATGAGTTCAAGATTGTTGTCTCACTATTTACAAGATATTAACAATAGTAACTAATGGTATATAAATAAAGCAACACATTATTTTTTTCTTCATTACACAAGAATCAAAATGTTTTAAGCCAAAATATATGTAACATACGTCTGACAGTAGGTATCTGATGGCCGTCCAAGACAGAAGTTTTCCTCCAGTCTCAATTTCTCCTTCCTTAAATTCATCTTTTAAAGCCTTGATGCCCTCCTAAATATGAAGTAAATAAATGGATTGTAATTATATTAACCATGTTATTTTTACAACAATTATTTTACAATGATTTTCTTCAAAGAAAGTAAATTGATATTTTAGAATAAATTGTTAAACAGTTTTAAATGATTAGGTTACAATTCCTTATTCCTTTATAATGATAATTTATATCTGCCAATGATCTGTGTGAAGTCAGAAAACATCACTGAAACATTTTGCACAATGTAATATTTGCTGTACAGGCATTTTACCCTTTTTAAAAACTCTTTTGTTCTTTACTGAAGTAACAATCTTTGATTGATTCATGAAAAGTATTTATTGAACAACTAGTACAGAAATAACACTGACAGCAGTCTTTAAGGGTTTTTATGTTCATAGTGTAGTATGAGATAACATAGTATTATATACCATCAATTCTGAACACCCAAAGCGCATAGTGTCTGGACAATTCCAGCCTGCCGAGAGTCCGAATAATGTTCTCAAGCGAGCAGCACAATGCAGATAACAGAGGTTGTGAAGGAGACTTGGCCACTCTGGCCGAGAACTGATCACCACGGTTTCACGATCGATAAATTGCCAAGACTGAATGATCCCTCGTCTTATATTCTGTAAGAAACAAACATTCCATATTTGTACTAAATCGAGTTCTTTATAAGTAAGTATATTTATTTCATGGTAATGAATAAACTTTGAAAAATGTAAAATACTGTATAAACCATTGTTATTATTAACAGTGAAGTGTAAAATGATTTTGTTTAAATACAACATTCTTTAATGTCTCTTACCATTGGAGTGTCCACCACAGTTTTCACAGTGTCATGGAGCAGCTGTGTCGGTAGATGTTGGCTAGTTTGGGCAGAAAGCCATACACGGAAGTTCTTGTCTGGGTTCTTTGCAGACTTTAGAATCTCTCCAAGTGACATCATTAATTGTTCAGAATTGTGGATGTTCTCCAGTAAAACCCAGCTACCCTGTATGTTTTGTTTTTTTAAAGAACATTTTATTAATTGCATGAGGACCAATATTCAAATGACCTACACAGAGGTCCAGAAAAACAAACAAACAATGAAAACATTAAGAAGCTAGAACCTTATACTTACAGGGACCATCAACAGTTTTAGTGTACCTGAGTAGGTGGTCTCATCCGGACGTTAAATGTATGGTAGAGTAGACCACAGAGAAGAAATAAGAATAAGAAGTTAGAAGAGTAAAAAGAAAATACAGGTAGAGGGGTGACTACCCATGAAGAAAAAGGAGGAGAGAGGGGAGAGGAGTAGAAAAAAAGGGGTGAGGATGGGGGATCAGTTGGATGCTTCTATGCAAATGTTAGGTAGCAAGCCTGACATTGGCGTAACCTGTCCATGCCTAGAATTAGTTAGGGAGGGTTGCAGGAAGATATCAGTTAAATGCTGGGGGAACATGAAAATGGGAAGTCCATGGCTCCCAGGTTTTGGTAAAGCTTTTGGAAGAGTCTTGTAGAATTCTGGTCATGTATTCCAAAGAATAAATATGCCAAACTTTAGCTATGGTCTCCCCCACGGTGGGAACCTTTTGTTTTTTCCAAGCAGCTGTCAGTTGACTTGTAGTTACTAGAGCTAGGGCTCAACATTAACTCTTCTCCTAGGCAAATTGCACAAGTCACCACTGGCTTTATGTCTTTATGTGATTATTTACATAGGGGCAAGCTAGTATTTCAGTTTTAGCCTTTATTTGTATGTAGCATGATAATATGCTTGTGCCTAATTAGTTAAATGACAAGCATGAGAAAGTTGGAAAATTTGGCTGATGAGAAGACACATGCCAATACTGAAGTCACGTTCAGGAGGCTTAGCTTTTTATATTTTCAACACAACTATTGCAATGAATGGAAAAGGAAATTCTTCTCTCTGCCCCAGGGGACATAAAGGGTAATACTAAAGAGTCCATTTTACTTTCATGCTACTTATATTAAAATGTTCTAGACACTATTGAGAAAATATTTATTTGAGTGTTAGACTACAATAAGCCTTAATATAGGTGGTGTTATACCAGAGACACTATTCCTCATGTCTATACTATTCCGCCAATAGTTAGATCTTACAGTCCCAATACAATTTTCTCATACGTCATAGAGGATGCTGGGGACGCTTCAAGAACCATGGGGTATGGACGGGATCCGCAGGAGACATGGAGACTTTAAAAGGGGTGTGAACTGGCTCCTCCCTCTATGCCCCTCCTCCAGACTCCAGTTTAGAATCTGTGCCCAGTGAGACTGGTTGCACACTGGGGAGCTCTCCAGAGTTTCTCAGAAAAAAGACTTATGTTAGGTTTATTATTTTCAGGGAGAACTGCTGGCAACAGTCTCCGTGCATCGTGGGACTTAGGGGAGAGAAGCAGACCTACTTCAGTGAGTTTCAAGGCTCTGCTTCTTAGGCTACAGGACACCATTAGCTCCTGAGGGTCTGAACGCTAGGTACGCCTAGATGCTCGTTCCTGGAGCCCGCCGTCACCCCCCCTTGCAGAGCCAGAAGTCAGAAGACGGGTGAGTAGAAGAAGATCAGAAGACTTCAGTGACGGCTTGGAGGTACCGCACAGCGGCCGCGCTGCGCGCCATGCTCCCACACACAGCGGCACTACAGGGTGCAGGGGGCACCCTGGGCAGCATGTAAATCCTCTTTAGACCAGGCAAAAGTGTTTTTTAATTGCCTAGGCACTGAATCAGTATAAATATTGAATAAAATAGCGGGGCTGAAGCACGCCATTGAGTGGGCGTGGCTTAGACCTCACAGCTCTCACCAGCGACATTTTCTCTCCACAGAGCTGCAGAGACGCTGGCCTTCCTCTCCCCTGCTGTACAAGTAACAGGGTGCAAAAAAGGGGGGGTGGAGGCACAGTATATTTGGTGCTATTTAATGTAATATAAAGCGCTAACAGGTCTGGGACTTTATATAAAAGTGTTCAGTACCGGGCTATGTGCTGGGTTGTGAGCTGGCAAACTCCCTCTGTTTCTCTGACAGGCTTTACTGTGGGTCTGTCCCCTATATGCCCAGTTGTTTGTGTGTGTCGGTGCACGTGTATCGACATGTCTGAGGCAGAGTGCTCTTCCCAGGAGGAGACTGGATTAGGGAAAGAAACGGCTGTGGGAGTGACCCTGTCGGCACCGACGACTCCTGATTGGGTAAATGTTCTGAGTGCTTTGAATGCGAATGTGGCTCGGTTGAATCAAAGATTGGATAAATCTGAGTCTCAAAACCAGACATGGAAAAAATCCGTAGAGGATGTGTTGTCCCAGGTTCAGACCCCCTCGGGGTCACAAAAGCGTTCATTTACCCAGATAGCAGATACAGATACCGACACGGACTCTGACTCCAGTGTCGACTATAGTGATGCCAGATTAAATCCAAAACTGGCTATGAGCATTCAGTACATGATTGTGGCGATAAAAGACGTGTTACATATCACGGAGGACCCTGCTGTTCCTGATACAAGGGTCTGTATGTTTAAAGGAAAGAAACCTGAGGTAACGTTTCCTCCCTCTCATGAACTGAACACGCTTTTTGAACAGGTCTGGGAAAATCCTGACAAGAAGTTTCAGATTCCCAATAGAATTCCGGTGGCATATCCGTTCCCCTTGGGGGATCGGGAAAAGTGGGAGTCACCCCCCACTGTGGACAAAGCTTTATCATGGCTGTCCAAAAAGGTGGCGCTGCCGTCCCCTGAAACGGCAGCCCTAAAGGATCCTGCGGATCGTAAGCAGGAAAATACTTTGAAATCCATTTATGTCACTACGGGTACGCTGCTCAGACTTGCCGTGGCTTCGGCATGGGTAAGTAGCGCTATTGAAAAATGGGCAGATAACTTGTCATCTGATATAGATACCCTGGACAGGGATAGCGTTCTTTTGACACTGGGTCATATCAGGGACGCTACAGCCTATCTAAAGGAAGCTGCGAGGGATATTTGCCTTTTGGGATCAAGGGCCAATGCCATGGCAGTCTCAGCCAGGAGGGCATTGTGGATTCATCAATGGAATGCTGATGCTGACTCTAAGAAGGCTATGGAGTCTCTGCCGTATAAAGGTGGTGTCTTGTTTGGTGACGGCCTCACTGACCTGGTATCTACGGCTACCGCGGGTAAGTCGTCATTTTTACCTTATGTTCCTGCACAACAAAAGAAAACGCACCACTATCAGATGCAGTCCTTTCGGCCTAATAAGTACAAAAAAGGCAGAGGGACTTCCTTCCTTACTTCTACAGGAAGAGGAAAGGGAAAAAGGTCACCGGCTGTGGCAAGTTCCCAAGAGCAGAAGTCCTCCCCGGCTGCTACCAAATCCACCGCATGACACTGGGGCTCCTCTGAGGGAGTCAGCACCGGTGGGGGCACGTCTCAAACTCTTCAGTCAATTCTGGGCTCGTTCGGCCCTAGACCCATGGGTTTTAGAAATAGTGTCCCAGGGTTACCAACTAGAGTTTCAAGACGTTCCCCCTCGCAGATTTTTCAAATCGGCCTTACCAGCTTCCCTTCAGGAAAGGGAAGTAGTATGCGAAGCAATACAAAAATTGTGTCTAAATCAGGTCATTGTCAGGGTTCCCCCGTCGCAACAGGGAGAAGGCTTTTATTCCAGCCTGTTCGTGGTCCCGAAGCCAGACGGCTCAGTCAGACCAATCCTGAACCTCAAATCCCTCAATTTCTACCTAAAGAAATTCAAATTCAAGATGGAATCTCTCCGGGCAGTGATCTCCAGTCTGGAGGAGGGGGAGTTTATGGTGTCGGTAGATATAAAGGATGCCTACTTGCATGTTCCCATTTATCCTCCACATCAGGCTTATCTGAGGTTTGCAATGCAGGATTGCCATTATCAGTTTCAGACATTGCCGTTTGGTCTGGCCACGGCTCCGAGAATTTTCACCAAAGTAATAGCGGAAATGATGGTTCTCCTGCACAAGCAGGGAGTCACAATTATCCCGTACTTGGACGATCTCCTGATAAAGGCGAGATCCAAGGAGCAATTACTGCAGAACATTACGCTCTCCCTGACAATTCTGCAACAACATGGTTGGCTCCTAAACCTGCCAAAATCACAGTTGGTTCCGACAACACGGCTGTCATTCTTGGGTATGATTATGGACACAGACTTGCAGAGAGTCTTTCTTCCAGTGGAAAAGGCTCTGGAAATTCAGAACATGGTCAAACAGATTTTGAAACTGGCAAGAGTGTCGATTCATCAATGCACTTGGTTGCTGGGGAAGATGGTAGCGGCCTACGAGGCCATTCAGTTTGGCAGATTCCATGCCAGGGTGTTTCAGTGGGACCTGTTGGACAAGTGGTCCGGGTCGCACCTGCACATGCACCGGGAAATAATCCTGTCCTCAAGGACCAGAATCTCCCTCCTGTGGTGGCAGCACAGTTCTCATCTCTTGGAGGGTCGCAGGTTCGGGATTCAGGATTGGATGATAGTGACCACAGATGCAAGTCTCCGAGGCTGGGGAGCAGTCACACAGGGGGAAAATTTCCAGGGAAAATGGTCAAGCCAGGAAGCTTGTCTGCACATAAACATTCTGGAATTAAGGGCCATTTACAACGGCCTTCTGCAAGTGGAACATCTTCTTCGCAGTCTGCCCGTCTTGATTCAGTCGGACAACATAACAGCAGTGGCGTACATAAACCGCCAGGGCGGAACAAAGAGCAGAGCGGCAATGGCAGAGGCCACAAAAGTTCTCCACTGGGCGGAAAGACATGCAAGCGCTCTGTCAGCGGTCTTCATTCCAGGCGTGGTCAACTGGGAAGCAGACTTCCTCAGCAGACACCATCTCCATCCAGGAGAGTGGGGTCTTCATCAAGAGGTCTTTGCAGAAGTAACAAGTCGTTGGGGAACTCCTCAAATAGACATGATGGCGTCTCGCCTCAACAAGAAACTTCAGACATATTGTTCCAGGTCAAGGGACCCTCAAGCAATAGCGGTGGACGCCCTAGTGACACCGTGGGTGTTTCAGTCGGTCTATGTGTTCCCTCCACTTCCACTCATTCTAAAAGTGATAAAGATCATAAGAAGAACAAGGGTTCATGCGATACTCATTGTTCCAGACTGGCCAAGGAGGGCCTGGTACCCGGATCTTCAGGAATTACTCATAGGAGATCCCTGGCCTCTTCCTCTACGAGAGGACCTGTTACAGCAGGGGCCGTGCGTGTATCAAGACTTACCGGGGCTGTGTTTGACGGCATGGCAGTTGAATGCCAAATCCTAGCCTGTAAGGTTATTCCCGATGAAGTCATTCCCACACTGCTTCAGGCTAGAAAAGAAGTAACGGCGAAACATTACCACCGTATTTGGAGACAATATGTCTTGGTGTGAATCCAAGAAGGCTCCTACGGAGGAATTTCAGTTGGGCTGTTTTCTCCATCCTCTGCAGGCAGGTGTGGATGCGGGCCTAAAGTTAAGGCCAAAATTTGTACTTTAATGGAGCCTATCAATTTTCTTTCAAAAAGAATTGGCCTCCCTTCCAGAAGTTCAGACTTTCATGAAAGGCGTGCTGCACATTCAACCTCCCTTTGTGCCGCCAGTGGCACCATGGGATCTTAATGTGGTGTTGCAGTTCCTGCAATCTCATTGGTTTGAACCTTTACGTAAGGTTGAATTGAAATTCCTCACTTGGAAAGTGGTCATGCTGTTGGCTTTGGCATCCGCAAGGCGGGTGTCTGAATTAGCGGCTTTGTCTCACAAAAGCCCCTATTTAATCTTCCGTGCAGATAGAGCGGAGTTGAAAACTCGTCAGCAATTTCTGCCAAAAGTGGTTTCATCATTTAACGTGAACCAACCTATTGTGGTGCCAGTGGCTACTGAAGCCTTGGCGGAATCGAAGTCTCTCGATGTGGTCAGAGCTTTGAAGATTTATGTCGCCAGAATGGCTCAGATTAGGAAAACGGAGGCTCTGTTTGTCCTGTGGGCTCCCAACAAGATTGGGGCTCCTGCTTCCAAGCAAACTATTGCACGCTGGATCTGTAATACAATTCAGCAGGCTAATTCTACGGCGGGATTGCCGTTACCGAAATCGGTGAAGGCCCATTCTACCAGAAAGGCGGGCGCATCCTGGGCGGCTGCCTGAGGGGTCTCGGCATTACAGCTTTGCCGAGCAGCTACTTGGTCGGGCTCAAACACCTTTGCGAAGTTTTATAAGTTTGATACCCTGGCTGATGAGGACCCTCTGTTTGGTCAATCGGTGCTGCAGAGTCATCCGCACTCTCCCGCCCGTTCTAGAGCTTTGGTATAAACCCCATGGTTCTTGAAGCGTCCCCTGCATCCTCTAGGACGTATGAGAAAATAGAATTTTAATACCTACCGGTAAATCCTTTTCTCTTAGTCCGTAGAGGATGCTGGGCGCCCATCCCAGTGCGTACTGTTTCTGCAGTTATTAGTTATGGTTACACACATGTTGTGTTGCGTTAAGTCAGACTGTTGCTGACGATTATTCATGCCGTTGCATGCGTTGTGTTGAATGCCATGGTGTACGGCATGTTTGTGGTGTGAGCTGGTATTTATCTCACCTTAGTTTAAATTAAATAAATCCTTTTCCTCAAAATGTCCGTCTCCCTGGGCATAGTTCCTATAACTGGAGTCTGGAGGATGGGCATAGAGGGAGGAGCCAGTTCACACCCCTTTTAAAGTCTTAAAGTGCCCATGTCTCCTGCGGATCCCGTCTATATCCCATGGTTCTTGAAGCGTCCCCAGCATCCTCTATGGACTAAGAGAAAAGGATTTACCGGTAGGTATTAAAATCCTGTTTATTCAGAGTCTGTAAAAAGGTGTGAGAATCAGAAAGTGAGAGATTTTGTGAGAGCTCTCCTGTTTTATTTTTAAAGTGGCAATCATTTACATGGTAAAATCAATCATGTTTGCCATGTAAATGATTGCCACTTAAAAAAAAACAGGAAAACTCTCACAAAATCTCCCACTTTCTGATTCTCACACCCTATTACATCCCTACTCTATATCTTTCATAATCAGACCACATTGCACAGGTTTACATGCTGTATGTTTATTACGGTGTAACAGAAATGCATCCAGTAAATGAACGTATGAACAACTACTGTTTATGATTTAATTAAATAAGATCTTTGGTACAACTTTTCTGCAAAACTACAACTGAATGTTGAAAAAACAAAAACAAATAAAAGTGATTGTGGCTGGGTCTTATAATAATATATCATACAGTAATTAATATTGTGTAAAGCAGTGTAAGATTAGAAAAACTGTTGCTCACAAGTGAAGCTAAAGGGGAATATTATTTACTTTGTGTAAGGAGGGGGAGATTGTGAAGACACAAACACCATTCAATAGAATTTCCTGAAAGTGTTTGGTTGCTATCACTATTATTATACTGGATTCATTAAAGATTAATTTACACCTGCCTAGGATGGCATTGCAAACTTGGCAAATACAGATGCAGTATCAGACTGTAAAATGTAAACCCATTTCTTATTCTAGTACATTAATACTCAAACTCGGTACTCAGGACCCCAAACAGCTTATGTTTTCCAGGTCACCAGTCAGGTGCACAGGTGTACTCATTACTCATTGATACATTTGAAAGGATACAAAGGTGGAGCTAATTATTTCACTTGTGATTCTGTGAGGAGACCTGGAAAACATGCACTGTTTGAGGTTCTAAGGATCGAGTTTGAGAACCTGTGTTCTAATACAAAGGAGATTGAGTCAGTCATTTCAAGACTACTCAGATAGCAATAATCATTGCAGATACATTACCTCTGACATTGCATGCATCAGAACTTCCTTTACATCTTCCTCAGGGATGCTAATAGGGTAAACTGTGATTTTCTGGTTTCGTCTCTCTGCTAAGTCTACGAGTAAGGTGCGTGGTAAGTTACAATCAGTGCTATAGATTAGTAACCCTGGCTTCTGGGTTGACATCCATGGCAGAGAGTTCTGAAGATCAACAACTACATCTGCCGCATACCTGTAATTGTAGATTTCAGTTTAGTTACGTTTGCCCCACATGATTAGATCAGTGACCAATCTGCACACACAATTGATAACTGCAATACAGTATGTCAAAGGTTACCTACATTTTCCCCAGTGTAGCACTAATGTAGTTAGAAGCTGATGGTAGTATTCTATCCATCCTTACAGCTCGCAACACCAATAACCTCTGAAGGTGGTTTAGTCCGTCCATTCCCTCAGGCCATTTTACCTAAAAAAGAATTCAAAACTTCAGAAACTCAGGCCAAAGTTTGTCATTTGAATGTTATAGGAATATCAGTAACAAAACATCAATTAATATACAGTATATCTATGGCATACAATGAATTATTTTCTATAACCTAAGGTTTCCAAATGTTTCATAATATTATTGTTTAAAAAAATACTTTTGATCCATGGTGACCCTGTTTTATTATGCTGGCACTGTGAACGTTTTGCATGTACGTCCAACTCTGAATAAGGCCCGCAGTGTCTTGTCTTCATCATTTTGCACCTGTGCACCTCATCTACAGACCGCAGTGTCTTGTCTTCATCATTTTGCTCCTGTGCACCTCATCTACAGACCGCAGTGTCTTGTCTTCATCATTTTGCTCCTGTGCACCTCATCTACAGACCGCAGTGTCTTGTCTTCATCATTTTGCTCCTGTGCACCTCATCTACAGACCGCAGTGTCTTGTCTTTATCATTTTGCTCCTGTGCACCTCATCTACAGACCGCAGTGTCTTGTCTTCATCATTTTGCTCCTGTGCACCTCATCTACAGACCGCAGTGTCTTGTCTTCATCATTTTGCACCTGTGCACCTCATCTACAGACCGCAGTGTCTTGTCTTCATCATTTTGCTCCTGTGCACCTCATCTACAGACCGCAGTGTCTTGTCTTTATCATTTTGCTCCTGTGCACCTCATCTACAGACCGCAGTGTCTTGTCTTCATCATTTTGCTCCTGTGCACCTCATCTACAGACCGCAGTGTCTTGTCTTCATCATTTTGCACCTGTGCACCTCATCTACAGACCGCAGTGTCTTGTCTTCATCATTTTGCTCCTGTGCACCTCATCTACAGACCGCAGTGTCTTGTCTTCATCATTTTGCTCCTGTGCACCTCATCTACAGACCGCAGTGTCTTGTCTTCATCATTTTGCTCCTGTGCACCTCATCTACAGACCGCAGTGTCTTGTCTTTATCATTTTGCTCCTGTGCACCTCATCTACAGACCGCAGTGTCTTGTCTTCATCATTTTGCACCTGTGCACCTCATCTACAGACCGCAGTGTCTTGTCTTCATCATTTTGCACCTGTGCACCTCATCTACAGACCGCAGTGTCTTGTCTTTATCATTTTACACCTGTGCACCTCATCTACAGACCACAGGGTACTTTTCTCAATGGAACAGATATGAGAACAGCTACATCATAAGAAACATGTACTGTAACAAGTGTGTTAGAATATAAGACCCTAGCCCTTTTCTGAATGATGTGCAATGTTGATGGTCACAGAATTGAGCAATGTTTGTTGGAAAACCCCTAAAAACTCATATGGCGCATATGTTATGCTGTGTGTTTGCACAGAGGCACAGTTGCAATTAAGATGTATGGTACCAGAAATGTATTGGAAATGTGCTGGGCATTCCTGGGCGGTAACTAGAAGGTCGTGTATAAAAATCACTGAAGGTGATTAATCTTCTGCGCAAAAAACAACCAGGCAGCCCTGTCAAGCAGATTCAAAAGGTGAGTGTCCCTCCAATACACTCAGAAATTATCTAGAGAAATGTGGTTATGAACCCACTGATAACAAGGCGCCACCTTAGAATTGTGCGACCATCACCCTGTGGTGGAAATATTAGAAGTATATTTACGTTCCTTATGTATACACTAAAATCCTCTTCACTTCAGTGCCTGGACCTCATCAGCTCAGCATATGTAAGAAGAATAAATTCTCATGTGTAGTAATGTAAATTTAATATATGAATTATACAAATCACACATGGATATACATAAAAACAATACAAAGAATTCCCACTATGATTTCATTTAATGTCCCCAGAGGACTGAGCAATTACCAGATGTTGTGGAGAACTGGTGGATAAGCAGTTCTCAAACAAGCGTTGTTAAACACCCAAAAGTAAGTCCACCCGGGTAGGCAACTTCGGATGAAATATGCAGGTACCGTTCAGTGCTCTCAAGACAACTCTGGAATCAAGGGGTCAGCAACACCATGCAGCCAACGCGTTTCAACCCCTGCAATCAGGGTCTTTCTCAAGAAATACAAAAGGGATTTTTCCCACGCACTCTGCTGGCTGTTAGTAAGAAGAACTGTATACACTATGTAATAATAGAAAATTTAGAGCTCTTCGTTACATATGTTTTGCAAAAGATATGATAAGCCTCCAGGCCACTTCACGGCTGCTCTATTGCTGGAGGTCCCTAACTAAGCATAAGTCCAGGGCTTGGACCCCACAAAGTCGGCTCAGGCCCGACCACCCTAGGGCAGCACACCATTGAAATACTAAAGTGTTAATATGTGTTAAGAAAGAAGCAGAAGCTATGGGTTAGAAAGTGCTACAAAAATAAGGGTGTTAATAAAATACTCAAAAGAGTAATATTAGTGAAAAAATAGGAGTTTTACATAAGTGCTAAATAAATAATATGGCGTGCTACCCCAAGGTGGCCCAGCCCCACCAGACCTGGGGGGTACCACTCCCCAAACCCATGCACAGCATAATAATAATAATAACATCCACTATGGGTCATACAATTGCTTAATGTATGGCCACATGATAATGGCACATACAAAACATATCCAGATTGAGAGCTAGTTTACCTGGAGGCACCCCTGTATCCTCCAAATGGCACCACAGGACCCAGCATGCCCTCCTAATGCTGGCTCCATCTATGCCTCACTGAACTGCAATAAATTGTGGAAAACTGCTCTAATCAAGCTGGTAACAATCCCCAGGTGCTGCGGGAGGGGGTTACTCTAGACAAGAAATACAAAAGGGATTTTTCCCACGCACTCTGCTGGCTGTTAGTAAGAAGAACTGTATACACTATGTAATAATAGAAAATTTAGAGCTCTTCGTTACATATGTTTTGCAAAAGATATGATAAGCCTCCAGGCCACTTCACGGCTGCTCTATTGCTGGAGGTCCATAACTAAGCATAAGTCCAGGGCTTGGACCCCACAAAGTCGGCTCAGGCCCGACCACCCTAGGGCAGCACACCATTGAAATACTAAAGTGTTAATATGTGTTAAGAAAGAAGCAGAAGCTATGGGTTAGAAAGTGCTACAAAAATAAGGGTGTTAATAAAATACTCAAAAGAGTAATATTAGTGAAAAAATAGGAGTGTTACATAAGTGCTAAATAAATAATATGGCGTGCTACCCCAAGGTGGCCCAGCCCCACCAGACCTGGGGGGTACCACTCCCCAAACCCATGCACAGCATAATAATAATAATAATAACATCCACTATGGGTCATACAATTGCTTAATGTATGGCCACATGATAATGGCACATACAAAACATATCCAGATTGAGAGCTAGTTTACCTTGAGGCACCCCTGTATCCTCCAAATGGCACCACAGGACCCAGCATGCCCTCCTAATGCTGGCTCCATCTATGCCTCACTGAACTGCAATAAATTGTGGAAAACTGCTCTAATCAAGCTGGTAACAATCCCCAGGTGCTGCGGGAGGGGGTTACTCTAGACAAGAAATACAAAAGGGATTTTTCCCACGCACTCTGCTGGCTGTTAGTAAGAAGAACTGTATACACTATGTAATAATAGAAAATTTAGAGCTCTTCGTTACATATGTTTTGCAAAAGATATGATAAGCCTCCAGGCCACTTCACGGCTGCTCTATTGCTGGAGGTCCCTAACTAAGCATAAGTCCAGGGCTTGGACCCCACAAAGTCGGCTCAGGCCCGACCACCCTAGGGCAGCACACCATTGAAATACTAAAGTGTTAATATGTGTTAAGAAAGAAGGGGATTGTTACCAGCTTGATTAGAGCAGTTTTCCACAATTTATTGCAGTTCAGTGAGGCATAGATGGAGCCAGCATTAGGAGGGCATGCTGGGTCCTGTGGTGCCATTTGGAGGATACAGGGGTGCCTCCAGGTAAACTAGCTCTCAATCTGGATATGTTTTGTATGTGCCATTATCATGTGGCCATACATTAAGCAACTGTATGACCCATAGTGGATGTTATTATTATTATTATGCTGTGCATGGGTTTGGGGAGTGGTACCCCCCAGGTCTGGTGGGGCTGGGCCACCTTGGGGTAGCACGCCATATTATTTATTTAGCACTTATGTAACACTCCTATTTTTTCACTAATATTACTCTTTTGAGTATTTTATTAACACCCTTATTTTTGTAGCACTTTCTAACCCATAGCTTCTGCTTTTTTCTTAACACATATTAACACTTTAGTATTTCAATGGTGTGCTGCCCTAGGGTGGTCGGGCCTGAGCCGACTTTGTGGGGTCCAAGCCCTGGACTTATGCTTAGTTAGGGACCTCCAGCAATAGAGCAGCCGTGAAGTGGCCTGGAGGCTTATCATATCTTTTGCAAAACATATGTAACGAAGAGCTCTAAATTTTCTATTATTACATAGTGTATACAGTTCTTCTTACTAACAGCCAGCAGAGTGCGTGGGAAAAATCCCTTTTGTATTTCTTGTCTAGAGTAACCCCCTCCCGCAGCACCTGGGGATTGTTACCAGCTTGATTAGAGCAGTTTTCCACAATTTATTGCAGTTCAGTGAGGCATAGATGGAGCCAGCATTAGGAGGGCATGCTGGGTCCTGTGGTGCCATTTGGAGGATACAGGGGTGCCTCCAGGTAAACTAGCTCTCAATCTGGATATGTTTTGTATGTGCCATTATCATGTGGCCATACATTAAGCAATTGTATGACCCATAGTGGATGTTATTATTATTATTATGCTGTGCATGGGTTTGGGGAGTGGTACCCCCCAGGTCTGGTGGGGCTGGGCCACCTTGGGGTAGCACGCCATATTATTTATTTAGCACTTATGTAACACTCCTATTTTTTCACTAATATTACTCTTTTGAGTATTTTATTAACACCCTTATTTTTGTAGCACTTTCTAACCCATAGCTTCTGCTTCTTTCTTAACACATATTAACACTTTAGTATTTCAATGGTGTGCTGCCCTAGGGTGGTCGGGCCTGAGCCGACTTTGTGGGGTCCAAGCCCTGGACTTATGCTTAGTTAGGGACCTCCAGCAATAGAGCAGCCGTGAAGTGGCCTGGAGGCTTATCATATCTTTTGCAAAACATATGTAACGAAGAGCTCTAAATTTTCTATTATTACATAGTGTATACAGTTCTTCTTACTAACAGCCAGCAGAGTGCGTGGGGAAAAATCCCTTTTGTATTTCTTGTCTAGAGTAACCCCCTCCCGCAGCACCTGGGGATTGTTACCAGCTTGATTAGAGCAGTTTTCCACAATTTATTGCAGTTCAGTGAGGCATAGATGGAGCCAGCATTAGGAGGGCATGCTGGGTCCTGTGGTGCCATTTGGAGGATACAGGGGTGCCTCCAGGTAAACTAGCTCTCAATCTGGATATGTTTTGTATGTGCCATTATCATGTGGCCATACATTAAGCAATTGTATGACCCATAGTGGATGTTATTATTATTATTATTATGCTGTGCATGGGTTTGGGGAGTGGTACCCCCTAGGTCTGGTGGGGCTGGGCCACCTTGGGGTAGCACGCCATATTATTTATTTAGCACTTATGTAACACTCCTATTTTTTCACTAATATTACTCTTTTGAGTATTTTATTAACACCCTTATTTTTGTAGCACTTTCTAACCCATAGCTTCTGCTTCTTTCTTAACACATATTAACACTTTAGTATTTCAATGGTGTGCTGCCCTAGGGTGGTCGGGCCTGAGCCGACTTTGTGGGGTCCAAGCCCTGGACTTATGCTTAGTTAGGGACCTCCAGCAATAGAGCAGCCGTGAAGTGGCCTGGAGGCTTATCATATCTTTTGCAAAACATATGTAACGAAGAGCTCTAAATTTTCTATTATTACATAGTGTATACAGTTCTTCTTACTAACAGCCAGCAGAGTGCGTGGGAAAAATCCCTTTTGTATTTCTTGTCTAGAGTAACCCCCTCCCGCAGCACCTGGGGATTGTTACCAGCTTGATTAGAGCAGTTTTCCACAATTTATTATAATTCATATATTAAATTTACATTGCTACACATGAGAATTTATTCTCCTTACATATGCTGAGCTGATGAGGTCCAGGCTCTGAAGTGAAGAGGATTTTGGTGTATACATAAGGAACGTAAATATACTTCTAATATTTCCACCACAGGGTGATGGTCGCACAATTCTAAGGTGGCGCCTTGTTATCAATGGGTTCATAACCACATTTCTCTAGGTAACTAGAAGGTATCTACACAGATGTACAAAAATGGTTTTATGGGTGTATAGTGGGCATATTATGGAAGCATTGCAGGCGTGACATTGTGTTTGTGTATACAGGGGCTTCAGCGCTCACATAGGAGGCCATACTCAGATGGAAAATCTGCACCGTCCTACCATAGGGATGGTGCAAGTTTTTATGGTGCAACTAGAGGCAGCAAGCAGTATTACAGCTTCTATAGATGCTCAAAGTGGGCGTCTCAGCCATTACACGGCCAGATGCACAGTGTGCACCAGTCACAGACGTCCTTATGCCAAAAGATGCAGACACTGATGTGGCTCGGAATCAGACCTTATGGGATACGCTCACCCCCTATGAAAGAATATGCAGAATGGTAGTTAATAAAAATAATTTGACATATTTGCTGTTAATCCCTGACTGACAGTAGGCGATTATATGAATACCAGAGTGGAATCAAGAGTGTCTCCAAATCAGAATCTTCTTAGGTTTATGCTATCCTATGTTAGTCTAGTAGTGCACCTCTTGAAGGAAATGAGTGACATGATTAAATAAAGAGTATATAGGGTGAAACCACTTGTTCCTGTGATGATGATGATAATAATGTTCTTGTTTGTGTTAATGAGATATCTGTAATCACACAAGATAAGAATAGTTACCTTTGAAGAATTTTCTGGCTGATCACTCTCACAAAATGTTTTCCATGTAAGGTCTTTACCGTCCTTGTACATTCTATCAAAGAGCTCTCCAAACCAGTCAAAGTATGTTGCAAGGATCTTCACCAAACACAAGATGAATATATGCAAATAGAGTTAATTAGTGTCAATAATAATTGAAGATGTGCACACAGAAGCAGGCATTCAATGTAGTATGTGTTCTCTAAGCACACTATAATTTCTGTTCCCATTGCCTATTCTGCTTGTTATATGGAGAGGGATACATCTTTGCAATCATCATACCAGCAACATTAGATTATAATTGGGGCATTTGTAGTTATGGTCCACCATCTAGAACTTCCAAGATATAAGTACATATATATTATCTCAACCAAAAACTGTATTACTAGGATATGGTTTATCAACAGCAGTTAGGGTCTACCCCATGATCTGAAGGATGCTAAAAAAAACAGACATCCATTTACAGACCAGTGTATAAGGAGGACATTTATTTTAAAGAACTGCTACAGAAATTTTGCTTCCATCTCTTTTCTGAATTAAGAAGATTACAAGCTGGGGAATTTTAAAAATTAAGTATTGTGGATTGAAATAACAAATACAGTATATATAGATACAGTGTATTACTGTAAGTGGTGGATTTTACCTAGGGGCTACAGCCCCCTTGACCAGCCCCACCCCAAACCATGTAAAATCCGACACCGCCAGTGAACCTGTGAGTCTTCTCTGGCAGTAGAATTGGCTTTTAACTAGAAGTGCTACCTGCTAACCAACCACTAGTCAGGCAGGAGGTGTTTTCTCCCCCTGGAACTGACATTCCAGGTCATGATTAGCACAGAGAGTGCCTCCAATGGGAAGTCACTCCCTTGATATTCCATCAGCCCTACCCAGCTTCTAGGGAGTGCAGCCACTACAGTCCCTAGAAGTCGGTGTTTGTGCACAGTAAGGGCCCTGACAGGACTGCAGCATGGTCAGCCCCCTCACATAAAGGGTAAGAGCTGCCAATGATGGCTGTACATTTTCCAGCATCATTGCTACAGTGTGCTATAATGTGACCTCTGGCTAGTTATTGTCTGGTGATCACCTATTATAAAACGCAACACTATGAAATACTAGAACAACTACTTGCTGGAAGTAGGGCACCTAATTTGAAAGAAGATAGTCTCCTCTCTTAAATGATGTTATCACCAGACAATAATACCCTGTACTACAGAAAGCATTATAATCCCCAAAATGGGGGAAGTTATAATGCTCAGATTTCCCCCATCCTGGCTTTAATAAGTTTGTTACTACCTTAGTTACATGCCGTAGGCTGTAGTACTTTTTAATGTGTTATGTCTTCTTGGGCTTCCCATATTATTCCTACACATTATATGCATTGCATTCAAGATGGAGCAAACTAGGCCTTCTGATGAATTCCTACTGTGTATAATTTTTACCCTCTTCATTCATTTTCTCTAATACAGTATGAAGACATCAGAACTATTCAAATGATTTAGCAATATCAGACACAAATTGCATTAGCTCCTGTCACTACTGTAGCATCTTCTATTACTCACTAGATACATCTGTTGTGGTCATTAAAGCATTATGATGCCTTCAACAACACATTAACCACCTTGATTACTCCTTCGGGAGATACTACTCTTTGGGCAGCCACTGATCCTGTACTACATACACCAAAGCTCAGCAGGCCGAGCACACCGCCAGGCACACAGTATACTGGGGCTACAGGACGTATGCAGCCCCTTTTGAAACGTTTAAACATTTTAATTGCATAAAGGATGAGTATTGTTTGTTGGTCATTTGTAAAAATTATTTTAAATACAGTCCCTCCCATGATAAAATGCTATATGGTATGGTAGCACTGAGTAAGAAGGGACTGTACAAAAGATACCACCGCCTTTTATGGTTTGTCCACATTTCTTTATTTCTTAGGGATATACTTTCAGGATCTTGCCAGGTCTCCTCCTTACCTGTACATTTTTAAATTGTTCTTCACTCATCCACTCGAATGGATTCTTTGCTTGCTGACGTGCTTCATACACCTTACTGGCCGCACCTTGCAGCACCGCAACACATAATTCTGGGGAAATTATAAATTCTCTCTCACCTGGCCCTATTCGCCCGAGTGACTCTTCCACCTATATAACAAAGACACACAGTCACTTGGTCTCTCATTATTGCACATACGAGAACACGCTTTGTGACTTTGTATGTTGATGCTCACCTCTAATGCTACAAGCAGGGTGTAGACCATCCTGTCCTCTTCCAGCAAGGATCTTGCTATGTAGGAGAATATGTTACTGGTCACACAGGAAACTACTCCTTTGAGTGAATACCTAAAGTAACAAGACAGAAAGAATGGAGTCTATCTTACAGTGATATATCACAGACACTGTGCTAAGTACAGTTACTCATTTTAAAGAAGTTAGTATAGTTTTATAAAGACTCCTGTTCTAACTGCAAATGTGCTATTATCTGAATCATAGGCATTCTGTCTAATTATGTATTAAGCATTATGCTGTTTGTGATATTCCCTTGTGTTCATGATTTATATCAATATGACTTATTTCACATCATAAGATACTGTTTATGATTACCTCTTTATATTTTTTATCAGCCTTATGCTGGTATATACCTATACAATTGTCGGACTGACCACCTGATATAGTGTGCGGCTTACAATGCTCCTGCATTGGTCGGGATCGGGAGGTTGTATCTTATGTACTGTTTAATATTTGTCAGCCCAACCTCCCGATCCCATAGATGCACATGCACACTGAGATATTCCTAGCTCACTGAGGGGTTAATTCAGACCTGATCACTAGGGTGTGTTTTTTGCATCCCTGCGATCAGGTAGTCGCCACCTACAGGCGGAGGGGGAAATCACTGTGTATCTGTGCGTTCAGATATGTTGAAGAGCTGCACAATCTAATTTTGTGCAGTCTCTGCGCAGCCCAGGACTTACTCTTCCAGTGCGATAATCGGGGCCGGAGCTGACATCAGAAACCCTCCCTCCAAACACCTGGTCCCGCCTGCGTTTTTTCCGGACACTGCTCAAAAATGGTGAGTTGCCACCCACAATCACCCTCTTCCTGTCAATCTCCTTGCATTTGCCGGTGCGATTAGATTTTTTGCACCATCCCATCGCTGCCCGGCGCTCCCTGTCACTGCGGACCATCGCGCCTGTGCATTGCGGTGCATACGCATGCGCAGTTCAGACCTGATCACCCGCTATGCGAAAATGCACAGCAGCGATCAGGTCTGAATCGGCCCCTGTGTACGGGGCTCATAGGCGGCTGACAGAAGGGCAGGCTGGAACACACTGCTCGGCCGATCAGCAGCGTTAACCAGACCATCTGAGTGATTGAGAAAGTGTGTACCCAGCTTTATACTGATGTCTACAGACAGTAGCGGATCTTGCCACGGGCAAGCAGGACTTTTGCCCGGGGCGCCGCCTTCCGGAGGGCGCCGTACCAGGGCAAGATCCGCTGCTGCTGTGCCCCCCGCTGCCTGCTGTCCCCCGCTGCCACTGGCCGCTGTGAAGGGAAACTAGAGTTTCCCTTCGTGGAGAGGTCCTTTACTGTGCGGTGCGCGATGACGTCATCGCGCACCGCCATTAAAGGACCTCTCCACGAAGGGCTTCACAGCGGGCAGCGGGGGGGGCACATTTCAGTCTGTACAGGGGGCGTAAATGACCACGCCCCCTGCACGAAGCCACCCCCCCCCATTGCCGCCCAGGGCGCGCAAAGCCGCAGAACCGGCCCTGTCTACAGATGCCCAAAAGTGGGCAAATCTGAATACTCAAAAATTTGCACTATAGATATCTATGTGTTTGCCTGTCAGACCAAAAAGTCAGATATTATGGGCCCAGTTAATGTGCTCAAGATCTATATAAGACTTTAAGGAGCAGGAAGTGTGCTGGGGCAAAGGTCGCAATCTGGCATGTCTGTAAAGCCCATGCAAACAGAGATATACAACCAATCGGTTCTACAATAATCTAATTAGCTCTCAGAATTGCAAAGTGTATGGCCACATTAATAGTCGATGCTAATATTTCACTTATAGCATTATTGTGAAGTCCCTGCTTCAATGACACCACTGCCAACATTCCGGCGGTCGGCATCCCAGCATCGGTACGCTGGGTGCTGGGATGCAAGTGCCGTCAATACTTTCTACACCCGTTTTAACAGCCTTCTAGCCCTTAAACAATCCATCCATTACAGTGAAATGCATGTGATGTGTTTGTCCGTGTCTTCTTGTATTTTTTTTTTTTTTGATACGTCATTTGTATTACTTCTGTACAGAACTTCCTGTTAACAAGAGCTGGATTAAGGGCCACATGGGCCTGGGGCTGCAAATGACCATGAAGAGCCCCGTTGTGAAAAGTGGCTAGAAGTGTACCAGAAGTATCAGTACCATGCAGACATGCACACCAGTGACGTGCGGTGGGGTGAGGTGGGTGAGGCAGATAGTGTAGAGGTGCACACCAGTGACGTGCGGTGGGGTGAGGCGGGTGAGGCAGATAGTGTAGAGGTGTGCACCAGAGAGGTGGGGTGAGGCAGGTGAGGCAGATAGTGTAGAGGTGCACACCAGTGACTTGCGGTGGAATGAGGCGGGTGAGGCAGATAGTGTAGAGGTGTACACCAGTGACGTGCGGTGGGGTGAGGCGGGTGAGGCAGATAGTGTAGAGGTGCACACCAGTGACGTGCGGTGGGGTGAGGCAGATAGTGTAGAGGTGCACACCAGTGACGTGTGGTGTGGTGAGGCGGGTGAGGCAGATAGTGTAGAGGTGTACACCAGTGACGTGCGGTGGGGTGAGGCAGGTGAGGCAGATAGTGTAGAGGTGCACACCAGTGACGTGCGGTGTGGTGAGACGGGTGAGGCAGATAGTGTAGAGGTGTACACCAGTGACGTGAGGCGGGTGAGGCAGATAGTGTGGAGGTGTACACCAGTGACGTGCGGTGGGGTGAGGCGGGTGAGGCAGATAGTGTAGAGGTGCACACCAGCGACGTGCGGTGGGGTGAGGCAGATAGTGTAGAGGTGTGCACCAGTGACGTGCGGTGGGATGAGGCGGGTAAGGCAGATAGTGTAGAGGTGTACACCAGTGACGTGCGGTGGGGTGAGGTGGGTGGGGCAGATAGTGTAGAGGTGCACACCAGCGACGTGCGGTGGGGTGAGGCAGATAGTGTAGAGGTGCACACCAGTGACGTGCGGTGGGGTGAGGCAGATAGTGTAGAGGTGTGCACCAGTGACGTGCGGTCGGGTGAGGCAGATAGTGTAGAGGTGCACACCAGTGACGTGCGGTGGGATGAGGCGGGTGAGGCAGATAGTGTAGAGGTGCACACCAGTGACGTGCGGCGGGGTGAGGCGGGTGAGGCAGATAGTGTAGAGGTGCACACCAGTGACGTGCGGTGGGGTGAGGCGGGTGAGGCAGATAGTGTAGAGGTGCACACCAGTGACGTGCGGTGGGGTGAGGCGGGTGAGGCAGATAGTGTAGAGGTGCACACCAGTGACGTGCGGTGGGGTGAGGCGGGTGAGGCAGATAGTGTAGAGGTGCACACCAGTGACGTGCGGTGGGGTGAGGCAGATAGTGTAGAGGTGCACACCAGTGACGTGCGGTGGGGTGAGGCGGGTGAGGCAGATAGTGTAGAGGTGCACACCAGTGACGTGCGGTGGGGTGAGGCAGATAGTGTAGAGGTGCACACCAGTGACGTGCGGTGGGGTGAGGCGGATAGTGTAGAGGTGCACACCAGTGACGTGCGGTGGGTTAAGGCGGGTGAGGCAGATAGTGTAGAGGTGCACACCAGTGACATGCGGTGGGGTGAGGCGGGTGAGGCAGATAGTATAGAGGTGTGCACCAGTGACGTGCGGTGGGGTGAGGCAGATAGTGTAGAGGTGTGCACCAGTGACGTGCGGTGGGGTAAGGCAGATAGTGTAGAGGTGCACACCAGTGACGTGCGGTGGGGTGAGGCGGGTGAGGCAGATAGTGTAGAGGTGCACACCAGTGACGTGCGGTGGGGTGAGGTGGGTGAGGCAGATAGTGTAGAGGTGCACACCAGTGACGTGCGGTGGGGTAAGGCAGATAGTGTAGAGGTGCACACCAGTGACGTGCGGTGGGGTGAGGCGGGTGAGGCAGATAGTGTAGAGGTGCACACCAGTGATGTGGGGTGGGGTGAGGCGGGTGAGGCAGATAGTGTAGAGGTGCACACCAGTGACGTGCGGTGGGGTGAGGCAGATAGTGTAGAGGTGCACACCAGTGACGTGCGGTGGGGTGAGGCGGATAGTGTAGAGGTGCACACCAGTGACGTGCGGTGGGTTAAGGCGGGTGAGGCAGATAGTGTAAAGGTGCACACCAGTGACATGCGGTGGGGTGAGGCGGGTGAGGCAGATAGTGTAGAGGTGCACACTAGTGACGTGCGGTGGGGTGAGGCAGATAGTGTAGAGGTGTGCACCAGTGACGTGCGGTGGGGTGAGGCGGGTGAGGCAGATAGTGTAGAGGTGCACACCAGCGACGTGCGGTGGGGTGAGGCAGATAGTGTAGAGGTGCACACCAGTGACGTGCGGTGGGGTGAGGCAGATAGTGTAGAGGTGCACACCAGTGACGTGCGGTGGGGTGAGGCAGATAGTGTAGAGGTGTGCACCAGTGACGTGCGGTGGGGTGAGGCAGATAGTGTAGAGGTGCACACCAGTGACGTGCGGTGGGGTGAGGCGGGTGAGGCAGATAGTGTAGAGGTGCACACCAGTGACGTGCGGTGGGGTGAGGCGGGTGAGGCAGATAATGTAGAGGTGCACACCAGTGACGTGCGGTGGGGTGAGGCAGATAGTGTAGAGGTGCACACCAGTGACGTGCGGTGGGGTGAGGCGGGTGAGGCAGATAGTGTAGAGGTGCACACCAGTGACGTGCGGTGGGGTGAGGCAGATAGTGTAGAGGTGCACACCAGTGACGTGCGGTGGGGTGAGGCGGATAGTGTAGAGGTGCACACCAGTGACGTGCGGTGGGTTAAGGCGGGTGAGGCAGATAGTGTAGAGGTGCACACCAGTGACATGCGGTGGGGTGAGGCAGATAGTGTAGAGGTGTGCACCAGTGACGTGCGGTGGGGTGAGGCAGATAGTGTAGAGGTGTGCACCAGTGACGTGCGGTGGGGTAAGGCAGATAGTGTAGAGGTGCACACCAGTGACGTGCGGTGGGGTGAGGCGGGTGAGGCAGATAGTGTAGAGGTGCACACCAGTGACGTGCGGTGGGGTGAGGTGGGTGAGGCAGATAGTGTAGAGGTGCACACCAGTGACGTGCGGTGGGGTAAGGCAGATAGTGTAGAGGTGCACACCAGTGACGTGCGGTGGGGTGAGGCGGGTGAGGCAGATAGTGTAGAGGTGCACACCAGTGATGTGGGGTGGGGTGAGGCGGGTGAGGCAGATAGTGTAGAGGTGCACACCAGTGACGTGCGGTGGGGTGAGGCAGATAGTGTAGAGGTGCACACCAGTGACGTGAGGCGGGTGAGGCAGATAGTGTAGAGGTGCACACCAGTGACGTGCGGTGGGGTGAGGCAGATAGTGTAGAGGTGCACACCAGTGACGTGCGGTGGGGTGAGGCGGATAGTGTAGAGGTGCACACCAGTGACGTGCGGTGGGTTAAGGCGGGTGAGGCAGATAGTGTAGAGGTGCACACCAGTGACATGCGGTGGGGTGAGGCGGGTGAGGCAGATAGTGTAGAGGTGCACACTAGTGACGTGCGGTGGGGTGAGGCAGATAGTGTAGAGGTGTGCACCAGTGACGTGCGGTGGGGTAAGGCAGATAGTGTAGAGGTGCACACCAGTGACGTGCGGTGGGGTGAGGCAGATAGTGTAGAGGTGCACACCAGTGACGTGCGGTGGGGTGAGGCGGATAGTGTAGAGGTGCACACCAGTGACGTGCGGTGGGTTAAGGCGGGTGAGGCAGATAGTGTAGAGGTGCACACCAGTGACATGCGGTGGGGTGAGGCGGGTGAGGCAGATAGTGTAGAGGTGCACACCAGTGACGTGCGGTGGGGTGAGGCAGATAGTGTAGAGGTGTGCACCAGTGACGTGCGGTGGGGTAAGGCAGATAGTGTAGAGGTGCACACCAGTGACGTGCGGTGGGGTGAGGCAGATAGTGTAGAGGTGCACACCAGTGACGTGCGGTGGGGTGAGGCAGATAGTGTAGAGGTGCACACCAGTGACGTGAGGTGGGGTGAGGCAGGTGAGGCAGATAGTGTAGAGGTGCACACCAGTGACGTGCGGTGGGGTGAGGCAGATAGTGTAGAGGTGTGCACCAGTGACGTGCGGTGGGGTAAGGCAGATAGTGTAGAGGTGCACACCAGTGACGTGCGGTGGGGTGAGGCAGATAGTGTAGAGGTGCACACCAGTGACGTGCGGTGGGGTGAGGCGGGTGAGGCAGATAGTGTAGAGGTGTGTACCAGTGACGTGAGGTGGGGTGAGGCGGGTGAGGCAGATAGTGTAGAGGTGTGCACCAGTGACGTGCGGTGGGGTGAGGCGGGTGAGGCAGAGCCTTTCCTGTCATACTAACGTTAGCACCAGAGTTCTGACTATATAAAGTATATGAAAAATACAAAGAATATGTTAGAAATATCTTCTCTGTATTATTCTAATCATTTTTATAGTCAAAACTCTGACTATCTTTTCTGCACATCTCTGATCAAAGCTCAGCAACTTTCCAGTAGTATATATAGCTGCACCTGTGTATAATGCCCACATGTACCCTTTGGCTCAAACCGTATATTGTGTGTAAATCTGACTCTGTACTATCCATTGCTTCCTGAGCCATTTACCTCATGGCACGTCCTTGATGTACTCCCCCTAAACTATCTGCCCCCATGTCTCACTAATATGTAAAAGTAGAAAAATGGCATAATCCTATAAGAAAAATATAAATACAATTTTACCACTTGTGATTTATGGACACCTGGATGACTGATCATCATCACGCTGTCTTGACTATGGGCATAAATTTATGTAGAGGACCTAGTGCTGCTCTAACCAGCACTAAACTGCCTGCACAAATATTGGCTGCATACGGACAGTATAGATCAGTAAGCGTAAAATGAATGGAAGAATACAATATGGAAAAACAGTTATAACATGTTTTCCAAAATCAGGACTGTACCTCTCAGAATGCGCCACTGATACATTAAACAGTTCCAGTAGCTGCTTGTAGCTGGTGTCATACATTGTGTTAAGGTGCTGAAGCATTCTTACAGTGCCAAACATCACAGCACCACGCACAGCTATCTCACGGAAACCTTCTCTGGCATGTGACAAGTTGTCTTCTGAGGCTACAATCCTCATGTACCTTTGAAAACAATCAAGATTGCCTTTATCAGCTACAAATGCATTAGACATAAGTGACAACTACACATTCAATGCATGCATGAATTTTATATGATTTATGCTACAATACAAAAATCATATTTAGATACATATTACTCATGTATTTCAACTGTTACAATAAAGCTAAAGTAGGCTCTCATTAATATGTAGGTTAAATTGTTATTAAATAAAATTATATTGGTACCAGCAACCAGTGTCAGACTGGTGCAAGAAGGGCCCACTGGGGGAATGCAGTGATAGGAGCTCATACTCAGGGGTATGGCCAGCTTCCAGAGGGAGTGTGACCAGCCTCCACAAAGGCTTGGAATACACCATAGTCCTGTGCAGTATAATGTAACTTTATACTGCACAGGACTATGGTTCCAGACTGTGTACTTGTAAATACAAGTGCACAGTCTGGAATCTGATCCCTAGAGGAGGGGGTGGGATCTCAGGAAATAGGGCCCTCCAGGGGTTTCCCTCCTGTGGCCAGTCTGGCTCTGCTGACAACCAAATTGCTTACTACATATCTCATATGATGACATTTATTCATTGCAACATATTGTATGAACAAGCAAATCCATGATCTCTGCTCTTATAATAGCAATTCTTCAATACTGTTGTCAAAAGACAAATAAAATTGTAATAGCACCTAACTTGAGCGTTTTAGTTACATTTCCCTTTAGGCTTGGGGTGGGCAAAATATAGCCCAAGGCCGCTTTTGGAATGTTAGCAGACTTTGGATAGTTACAAGTGGGATGCCTGAAAAAGCAAGGATGGAGTGTGAGAATAAATGTGAATCTGCTGTCAATGATAGACTGGAGTTGTTCCTAATTTTAAACCTACCACACTGGGTATTCCCTGGTAGTCCCCCACCAGGTACTAACTAGTATGGCCCTCTACTGTTTGGCTTTCAAGGTCGGACGGGATTGGGCATGAGCAGTGAGGTATGATGGTAGGTTATGAGTTTTGATGTGCATCCGTTTCCTGAATCATTGATGAGAGTTCAGAAAATGTTCAGAGTAAAGATAGATATGCTTTTGGTGTTAGATGGTGGACAAATGCCCCACCAGTTGGAGAACTGTGATGGGAGGGGGAGTCCCTCAAATCACCAATGAGAGTCCTGAATGGACAAAAAGGAAATATGAAGAAGGCAGATCCCATACTTATAAATCATAAGTCAGTGCTGTAGCAAAAAAGAGAAAAAGGGATAGAACGAGGGGGATTTACGAACCCGCTTGAAAGTGTTTTCTGGGGGACTTAAGTCCACATGGACCTGTGTGTATATATATATACCATTGGAAAGTTTGTAACTATTAAGAATTTACTTCTGCTTATCACACAGAACAATCGTGGAGGCATATGAAATTGTGTATTTATGTATTAAGCATGGCTAATTAGTCTTAGATCTAAGGGATAATTCTGTCCTTACCCAGACACCACCGTATGAGTGAGCGAGTAAAATCAGCTGTTTCTTGTGCCCTCGATATGCAAAATTGTTTTTGAAAACAGTGCATAAATGATGAGTGTTTGTTTTACAGTCTCTGCTTCAAACGTTTAAATTGTCCCTCACCCGGATATGAGATTACCACATGTAAACTATGTATATTTCTGTGTTATGCAGTTTACCATATAAAAGAAACATTCATTGCAAATAATTCTCTCTGTCTACAGTCTGACATTTATCCTGACAAACTTTGTTTATTTATTTGAGGCTCTAGCAACCACAGAGTGGTAACAGTTGTTGCAACCGTAGCAAATTTAAACTACTGGTGGACCTGGGTAGTCGTTTATTTATATCCCTTTTTCTCTTTTTTGCTGCAGCACTGACTTATGATTTATAAGTATGGGATCTGCCTTCTTCATATTTCCTTTTTTTCCATTCAGGACTCTCATTAATGTTTTCTATATTGTATCAGTGTTCATTTTCTTATTCTGTTTGCCTTGCAAAATGTTTAATAAGCATATTCTTTATTGAAATCTTACTGCATTTTCTGTGATAGGTATTGTTTATACAAGATATTTTGTGGGCGGCCCTCGAATAGTCACTGGAAAGTGTTAAGTGGCCCCCCAGCTGAAGTAATTGCCCACCCCTGAGTTTAGGCCATTTACTATGCTTTTTAAGAGAAAGCTATACAGAACTAGAGACTACAAGAAATTAATCCATTAGTTTTATATGCTGAGACATGTATATCATATAAAGAGACCACTCTGTCTTTTTGCCAGAATGTAGATTGATTTTTCCCAATATACTGTGTTACTGTTTTAAAACTGAGTGTGTTCCAGCTCTGTACATTTCCCAGCAAGTCTAGCAGCAGACTCATTAGATTCCCATCAGGTGGATGACAGGTGTAATGTAAGGGTACAAGCTGTGCACATACGTTTCTGTGGCTTCTTCATGCTGCAGTGTCAGATCTCCCAGCTTCTTAGTAACGGAGAGACTGAGCAGCAGTGAGTCATGACTTTGCAGTGTAGCTATTATTTTCTCCTCCAAGGCTGAAAGTATTATCATGCTATTAAGGCACTCCTGCAAAGAGAAAATGTCAGAATACGTCTATCTGTTTCATTTACAGTATCAGGAATGTAAATACTAATTTGTGCATTGATGAAAAAAAAAAGAGGGTAGGTTTGAAGGGCATTTGTGTCCTGTTGGTGATACTACTATCTTTTTAACATTAATGTGAACATAATAATTTTATCTAAAAAACTACTAGTACTTATAGCGGATTCAGTATGATCTCCCGAAAGTAGGGATCCCGGCGGTCAAAATACAGACGTCGGAATCCCAGCAGTCAAAATCACAACATTGAGCGTGTCCCCTCGTGGGCTCACTGCGTTCGCCACGCTTCGGGCTCGGTGGCGAGCTTAGCTTGCCACATTATTGTATTCCCCACTCGGCGTGGACCACCACCCTAGTGGGAATACCGGGAGGTGGTTGGGATTTCGACTGCCGGAAAATTAACCGGTGTCGGTATTTCGAATGCCGGGATCCCGACTGTCGGGAACTTAACTACATCTGCTTATAACATAGATTGCATTAAATAATACTAGACACAGAAATATGTGTCAAGAATGAATAGAAAATGCAGCAATTACCTGTTTCAGTAGGAAGCGCTCTTCTTTTAATCCAGGTTTTTCGGTTTGTATAAATCTATCCAGAAGTTGCTCTACCAATCCGTCTCTGTCCTGGTAGAAGTACAGTAGGGTGCAGTAGGAGGCTACTTCTGGCGGGATGTCCTCGGGCAAGCAGCTGGTATGCAGGTATATACGGAAACCGGGGTTGCACTCTACTTCATGCACTCCAATCTTTAAACAACCAGACAGGATTAGAAGACCGTCACAGATGTGAAGTTATTTCATGCTGATCGATTTATTTCAGGCTCATAACACACAGTTGAAAGTATGTGTTTATGTAAATAAATGAAAATTCAATATTAATAATATGACATAACAAACTGCACTGCATTGATGGAATAAAGAGTATGCTTGAGGGGCATTTGTGTCCTGTGGTAGATACTATTATTTAACATTTATGTGAACAAAATAATGTTAGCTAAAAAACAACTACTAGAACTATTAACAGACAATGCAGTAAAGAACACTATGCACAGTGGTTTATTATGGCCTACTGTATATGGATAGAGGTGTAGACACACATACCATCATTTTGAATGGAACCTTGTGCTCCTGAAATATTCGTTTAGAACGTAGAATCTGTGAAAAGCGGACATCCCGAGAAAGGGTCTGGATATCACAGTAAGTCAGCAAAAGGGGATGTCCAACTGTCAGGCATGTGTCCATCTCAGAGACAAGATCCTACAAATCATTTCATTTAACTTTAGTATAGAAGAGTACAACAAGCTTTATAAAGAGGCGTTTAACATATTGGGCTTAATTCAGAGCTGCATTCAAAGTGTCCACAATTGGCTTACATGTTCAAAAATAATTGTAGATTTCCGCATGAATTCGGCTGCATCCATGCAACCAAACCACCCCAATGCATCCGCTGGAGATATCAGCAGCATGCATTTGCACCTGCCCTATCCAAGGTGCAGGAGATGCTAGTGAAAGTGGACAGAGGGCCTTATTAAGGTTCGTTAGCAAACCAAAAAAGCAAGCAACTGGGCAAAACCATGTTGCACTGCAGGTGGTGCAGATGTAACATGTACAGAGAGAGTTAGATTTGGGTGGGGTGTGTTCAAACTGAAATCTAAACTGCAGTATTAAATTAAAGGACCCAGTATTTACCCTGCACAGAAACAATATAAATAACCCACCCAAAATGAAATTACATTGCTCATGTTACATCTGCCTCACCTGCCGTGCAACATGGTTTTATCCAGTTGCTAACAAACCTGAATAACCCCCAGAGCTCTGCTCATCTCTGACTCAGGGCCGTCTTTTCGTATGGGCTCAATGGGCTCTTGCCCAAGGGCCCCAGGAGTATAAGGGCCCTAGGCTGATAGCTGAGGGTCCCCTCTTTCCAGGGGTACCAGATTTTTGAAAATCGGCCCTAGGGAACCAGAGATATCCGAGTTCAAAGCAGTGGTCCCCATCCAAGCCTGTTAATTGCTATTACCATCAAGATATCTCAGGCTTTGTATGACTTAGAGTTTTTCTGATTTCAAAAGCTGTGACTCTTCCCTTTCGGTGGACACAAGCAGCTTGTCTCTACTATGCCAAAACCAGAGATATCAGCCTTCAAGCAGCTGGTCCCTGCTCAAGCTCCACACGCCTAATATGCAGTTTTGTATATTTGTTGGTGGATTGCTCTGGCTCCTGAACTCTGATCCCCAATTCCCCAGAACCTCCTGACAGGTGAGACACTCTAATTTTTTTATCCCATGCAAAGCGAAGAAATATTTTTCCAGGAACTTGACATATCTGCAGTCAAGTAAGCTGCCCTCCCACCAAAAAATGATGAAAATGAAGCCCACTCCACTATCGACCCCTCCCTTACATATTAAACACCCCATACCATCCTGGAAGTCATGTACCGGGGCCCCTTCATTCAGCCCAGTGCCATATTCTACAGCTTAGTGTTCTCCCTCCCGCCCCATCTGTGCAGTAAAGGAGTAATTAGCAGAAATTACTGCTCCAGGTCCTACATGCTGAGCGGAAGCTAGAACACCCCCTACCGCCCGTGGGATATCAAAGCTGCCGTTGATAGCACCCCCATCCATGGAGGATGGGTAGGGGCCCCAGAGTATTGCTGTGCCCAGGGGCCCACACTGCTGTTAAGACGGCCCTGCTCTGACTAGCTCACAATTCCATCAACAAGCCCACAGAACATTTATCCTATGTGGAAATGCCCCGTTGTCAGCCAGTACCACCCAATCAGTCATAAGAGGAGTTGTGCATGTGACTTATGACTCTTAGATACCCGTAACTACACTAAGTTGCATATGCAGGCTCCTACACATGTGCAGTATGCTAAACATCTTGAGTTCCCTATACAGATGTAATTCAGTGCCACTTATCATCATCCAGCTTATTTAAGTAAAATAAATGTCATGCAATAATCTACACTGAAAATGAGCAATAAGCTATACAATATGGGCTGCTACTCATTGTTACATGAGTGCCCTCACACATGTGTATGTGTGGATAGATAGATAGATAGATAGATAGATAGGTAATGTTCACAGCTCATTACTGATTTGTGGTTTTCACAGTTTTCCATAAAATACATATTCATTATTACATGAGCACAATATATTCATTAAATTATGTGCTTACATGGTACATTACTTCTACTGTGTGTTCCGGCAAGTGACCTTTAATCCAGTCAATAGCTTGTCCTGTGGGATCACTCACTAACCCCCAAGAGCTGCTAGTCATCGCTGTAGTAAACATGCATGAATTATTCAATGCAAGGGGGTTTGTTGGAAGGCCCCTGTTCTCCAGTGTCTTGATTTCAATCTAAATAGCAATATAGGTTATTTACATATAGTGAACACTAAAGCATGCATTATCCACCCACAGCCAACATGTTGCATAGAATGCTGTTATATAAGTCTTACCGCATGCAGAACAGTGCAGATACCATCAGTGGTGCAGAGAGAGGGGCGGAGAGGGTACAAATTACCTGGGCCCAGGTCTGATAAAGGGGCCCAGTGAGGGTCTAGTAGGGGCCCAGGCCCCCTCCCCCTTACCTGGCAGCAGCAGCTGCAGCTCTTCTCCTCAGCCCAGCACACACTGCTGTGTACTGGGCTGCAGTGTGGCCATGGAGGTGCTTAAAATACAATTTTTTAAAGTATTTTTTTCTAAGAGTACATGACCACACCTCCTGTAATTAGGCAGAGCCCCTTGAAAAGTACTTGGGCCCAGCCCGGCTCTCGACTGCCCTGGATACCATAGCAAAGCATGGCACTGCAGATAATGTAGCAGTCTATTAGATGGACTACAGGAGAAACATAGCTCCCTACAGTGCAGTGACTCTGTGTATTAGGTGACAACCAGTGTTTGGCCACCATTGATTAATACTACAGTTAGAATATAAAGTCAGCAATAGCAAAGTGAGGCTGCTAGAGGCATACATCCTTCTTTGACAATTTCTGGAAACACCTATACAACTTATTTGCTGGGTATCATTAATATATACATACAAGATACAACCTTATTTAATAAAATAGAGGAGGTAATAAGCATCTGAATAATTAACATGGATTACAGAAAATTAATTGAAGCTATAAGTATTATTTTCTCATACATGTATTAACTTCCAGAAGGACGAGAATCTTACCTAACTGCCAGGAATTGGTTTATCCTGCTCAGCATGGTGAAAGGGATCCACATGCATCTGTCAGTGGTACTACATTGAGATGTGGATTATGAGGTCTACAGTCAATAGGTCGACCACTAATGGTAGACATGCATTTGGTCGACAGGGTCAAAAGGTTAACAGAATAGGTAGACAGTAGAAAAGGTCGACATGGCCAAAATGTCGACATGGAAATGGTTGACACACAAAAGTAGATACAATTTGTTGGGTGTTTTGTCACTTTTCTGCCACAAACAAGCCCCATTTGTGTACCACGTCCCCTCACATAGCTCGCTTCGCTCGCCATGCTTCGTGCAAGGTGCCTCACTCTGCTACCGCTGCGCTCGGCACAGGTTACTATTCCCAGTCGTAGTCCACGTGGATGGAAAAGTATGGAAAAGTTGGAAAAAAACAACTAAAACCTGTGACGGCCATATGTGTATTGACCATTGTCATGTTGACCTTTTGACAGTTGACCGTTTGAACTGTCTACCTCTCACACGTCGACGGTTTGACCCTGTCGATCGTTTGACCCTGTCGACCTAATGCATGTCTACCATTAGTTATGGACCTATTGACTGTAGATCTTTTTAATGTAGATCTATAGACCGGATACCACTGCATTGGTGGTTGGCGAATCACTTAAGAAGCATAAGGCACACTGCAAAGCGGCACAGCCCTGTCCTCTTTCTGTGCATGAAAACTCTGCGCAGTGTCATTTCAGCAAGCATTTGCACAGTCCGTTGTTCTCATGGGGCAGAATTGTTTCTTAAATGTTTAGGAGCATTTTCCACTTTTGTACCCTCGTCAGTTTAAAAGTAAGCTGGGCACGGGTGAGAAAGCTGGATGCTGGATACTTAACAGTCTTATTCATTTATACACTGGAAGCTATCCTAGAGATCATACCGGCGTGTGCATGAACTGCATGATGGGAAGGTGCTTCAGGAGCATTCTCTGCGGGAGTGGAAGACAGCAGCTCTCACATACTTTGAAAAGCAAATGAGTAACTTTCATCCTACAGGGGAAACAGCATGAACATATATTTTTAATAAGTTAGAAAATATACTTTTTATTTTACAATATAGTTTTACTAAATAATATTAATCTGGGACCTATGTATTAATAATGGTGGCAAGGCTGTGATTATTAACAGTCTGTATGCAAAATACTTCTTAATTAAAGTTCCCTTACTATGTACTAAATGTAACCATCAGAGGAGTCTGTTACATTTTTGAATCTGACACTGCACCAGCGAATCTGACACCGCACCAGCGAATCTGACACCGCACCAGCGAATCTGACACTGCACCAGCGAATCTGACACTGCACCAGCGAATCTGACACCGCACCAGCGAATCTGACACTGCACCAGCGAATCTGACATTGCACCAGTGAATCTGACATTGTACCAGCGAATCTGACACTGCACCAGCGAATCTGACATGGCAACAGCGAATCTGACACGGCAACAGCGAATCTGACACGGCACATGCTCACAGTGTTGTAAGAGTTCTCTCCTGCAAGAACACCTCCTTTACCATAAAGTGGTTTACGCCATCTGATGATGTTATAAACCACATAGGGATCAGACCATGGTCTGCAGTCAGCAGCTCTAATTAGCCTCCTGCAACCTCCTGCATTTGGCTACTAGATATTAGTACGGAATACTTGTATTTGACCGGCAGACGGGATGCCGGTTGTCATTATACCTACAGCAGCATCCCATTTGTTGGAATCCCAGCAGAAAGTCCCCATGCGGGCTCGATTCGCTCGCCATGCTTCGGGCCCGGTCGCTTCATTTGCCACAGGTTATTTCCACTCGGTTAGTGGGTCCACGCCACCAACCCGAGTGGGAATAACCTGTGTTGTTCGGCATTCCGCCAGTCTGCATTTCACCGTCTGTCAAGATTCTGGCGTCGGTCTCCTGATCTCCGGGATCTCGACAGACGGTATATTAACTGCATCCCATTATTACATGTGGGGAAACATAAATTTATGCAGAAATTGCTGATTGTACATCATTTTAGGGGAAAAAAGCTTCCTATAAAGGCCCCTCTGTCACGGAGATAGGGATTTAGGGAATATAAGACTTATATGTAACTGCATATGATAATCCTACTGCGCATACCTTCCATCCACACTGAGAGCAGGGCAGTACGTCAGACAGGCTGCAGCCAGCACACAGTTTGTCAGTAGCTCCTCGGTACTGCTCAGGGTAACCTTTTCCCTCCATTCTTTTTCTTGTACTTTCAACCTTGAGAAAATGTAAAGAATTCTTCAAATCATATGAGTGAAAAACACAAATGTTACATATATATACTGGGGGGGGGGGGGGGGGGGGGGGCATTTATCAAAGCTTGGAGAGATTGCAGGGAGAGAGAGTACTAACTAATCACCTTCTGCCATTTTACAGGCTGTGGGCCTGAATCAGAGGTGTACGCTAGTCACACAGCCGCTGCATCTCTGTACGACAAATACAATAATGATATGCTAATGACGCAGGAGGCATCTTATGTACATAACCGCCTCCAGTCAGCTTCTCTGATCACACTGCTGAGGCCAGTGCTGTGTCCATCCATGAAAATGTGGCCTATATACCCCAATTTTACGTAATTCTGTCTTCTGTGGCAGATACAGCCTATCACTCAAGCTGTGGCATCCAGAGCACTGCAAGCAATCTCACACAATGAGATCTGCATCTGCACAGTACGGCATCACAGATCTCCACCATCGGAGATGTATGTAAACCATTAGGTGTACATCCCTGAATTAGACCCTGGGTTTGAAAAATGACAGTTGAGCTGATTGGTTGGTCTTTTATCTCGCTCCACTTTATCTGCAAGCTGTGATTATTCTCCCCCATAGTATCTTATCTGGACTGTGTGACAATAATATAAAACTGATGTGTTCTTATCCAGCATAATTATTATCTGGCAGTTCAGTCTAGTTGGAGATTCCATCTTCTAAAGTGTAAGAAATCATAGTTATACACTCTTTTATGTCATAGACTAATCATGTGCCTTGTTGTATTTGGATTTAACCACTTTCTTTATGCCTCATCTCTAGGTATGTCTCTGCAATTAATTTTAACCTTTCATTATAGCTATCTAAGATCATCATCTGACACTGAAATGTCTGATTGTCATACTTCCCAATCCCTATGGTATGACTCCACAATTCTTTCTTCTGGATAAGTGATGCAAACTATATGACTATACCAGCCTGGCTGTACTTCTCTGCACATGTTTGTATTTCATAGTCCTAGCCATGCGTACATGGTATGCCTGGCTGGTGTGCACAGGCACACCCTAATGTAGAGAGCTGCCGATGGTGCAAGTGTGCGGGTACGGTTTACCCATAAAAATTCGGCAAGCAGGTATGCCATCTGGCCTGCCTGCAACGAAGAAGAGCCTCTTTTCTGTTTTTCTTGTGGCCCCTCCAGATGGACCCGTGATTCTTGGTATTATTCTCCCCATCCTACCCACTTCACTTGGAAGTGGATGGAACGCAGGAGATCTACTCTTCTGGAGATTCCGGGGGACTATCCGAATAGTCTGGAATAAGAGTGTTAGTATGACTAGAAACTAACCTGTCTAGCATGTCTACGGCTGCTTGCAGCTTCTCCTCATGTGACTGCAATTCTTCCTCCAATTGATATTTAAGATTGACAGCAGAATCATATTCTTCATGAAGATGTGTCACCTGTCATAATAAATCTTAGTTATCTTACTATAGTATTTGTATTACCAAATGTGAACAGAATAAAGATAAGTAGAGGATAGAGGTAAATATATAATAAAAATACAAGTGATCTATATACAGCTCTTCTAGATTAACAAGTAAAGAGAAGGCATCCAAATAGCCAGAAAGAACGTTTAGACCGCATATTCTCCTAAGGACTACTATTAAGAATCAGCTACTTGGAAAAAAGAATACACAGCATATTCTACATACCAAGAAACCTTATCGTGAAGGATAGCAAACTTAGGGGTCTATTTACTAAGCCTTAGATGGAGATAAAATCAGGGCCGTCTTAACAGCAGTGCAGGCCCCTGGGCACAGCAATGCCCTGGGCCCCCTACCCATCCTCCAGCAGTAGGGGTGGGGGGTGCTATCAGCGGCAGCTTTGATGTCCCGCGGACGGTAGGGGGTGTTCTATCTTCCGCTCAGAATGTAGGGCCTGGAGCAGTAATTTATGCTAATTACTCCTTTACTGCACATATGAGACTAAACTGCAGAAAGGGGCATTGGGCTGAATGAAGAAGCCCTGGAACATGACTTCCAAGGTGCTAGGGGGTGTTTAATACGTAGGGGAGGTGTGGATAGTGGAGTGGGCTTAATATTTATAATTTTCCCGTGGGAGGGCAGCTTGCTTGACTGCAGATATCTCAAGTTTCTGTAAATATATTTCTTAGTTTTAATGCAATAAAAATCTAGAGAGTCCCACCTTTCAGAAGGTTCTGGGTACTTGGGGATCA
Source organism: Pseudophryne corroboree (assembly GCF_028390025.1). Lineage (NCBI taxonomy): Eukaryota > Metazoa > Chordata > Amphibia > Anura > Myobatrachidae > Pseudophryne > Pseudophryne corroboree. Next base: position 429,728,356 of record NC_086447.1, on the reverse strand, counting down.
GAGTTCAGGAGCCAGAGCAATCCACCAACGAAAATCTAAAACTGCATATTAGGCGTGTGGAGCTGGAGCAGGGACTAGCTGCTTGAATGCTGATATCTCTGGTTCTGGGCATAGTAGAGACAAGCTGCCAATGTCCACCAAAAGGTGAGAGTCACAGCTTTTGGAGTGTATACTCAGAAAAAACTCTAAGTCAGACAGAACCTGAGATATCTGGCTGGGAAGAGCCATTAACAGGCTTGGATGGGGACCACTGCTTTCAAGTTGGATATCTCCGGTTCCCCAGGGCCGATTTTAAAAAATCTGGTACCGCTGGAAAGAGTGGACCCTCAGCTATCATCCTAGGGCCCTTATATTCATGGGGCCCTTGGGCAAGAGCCCATTGAGCCCATACGAAAAGACGGCCCTGGATAAAATGCACGGAGATAAAGTACCAGCCATCCAGCTCCTGTCATTTTTCAAACCCAGCCTGTGACATGGTACTTAGGAGCTGATTGGCTGGTTATTTATCCCCTTCCACTTTATCTCCATCCAAGGCTGACTAAATAGACCCCTCAATTCCACATATCTGTTTTTTTTTATATTATCCCCTTTTTAACTCTATGCATTCAATTTGTGATTTTCAGTGTATGTAATATCATGACTTGCTTGCAATTGTTATTACCTGTGTTTGAGATGTTGTTTAGTGATGCTATGTTTATTATACCATACTGGCCTGGTGTTTACATAGCCTAACACAGTGCAATTTATCTTCTTTGATCAGCTGACCAATTTGGCTTAGATGTGGCGAGTGTCTTAATAAGGAACACTATGGGGTAAATTTACTAAAGTGCTGGTTCTTAGAAATAGAAATGTTGCCCATAGCAAACATTCAGATTGTACTTATCATTTATCTAGCACCTTCTTGAAGATAATATCTAGAATCTGATTGGTTGCTATGGGCAACATCTCCACTTCTAAATCACTTCCTTTAGTAAATATACCTCTATATCTTTACATTTAATTTAGGGCAGAGGTTCCCAAACTCCACCATTATGGTACAGGTTTTAAGGATATCCAAGCTTGAGCACTGAAAATTAAATCAAATTGACTGAGGTACTTATTAAGTCACCTGTGCTCATGCATGGATATCCTTAAAACCTGGACTGTAATGATGGAGTTTGGGAACCTCTGGTCTAGGGGGTGAGGGGGGCAGCTGTAAATGAAGTGTATAAACTAAACAGTTAAACAGTTGAGCAAACATTGAACAATATCTGAGAACAAATATTTTTATCTTAAAAATGGCAATTTCCTTATATTCTGTTCCTAAATATCTTACTTTTTATTCATAAATTATCATGCATCACACATTTCTATTATTCAAATCACTCCGTGGTATCATCTCTAAGGCTATAACATCCTTCACTCTCTCTGCAATTTACTCATCTGTGCACATTGCTGATTCAGTAACACACTCCCCTCCGATTAATGTTCATGACTCTAACATCCTCAACCTGTCACCATAAAAAACTTTCACACACATCCTACAACTATATTTATCTATATCCTTCTGCATTTATTACCTGATGACATATCACCGAATCCAGTCCCCACCCACCAGCTCCACAAACAGCTGATTCAAAATTGTATAGAACTCCAGCTAAACTCATAAACATCATGTCTCCCATCACCATCTAAATTACAAAAATGTGTCTTATGGGATGCATGCTATGTTTAAAAAAAATTAACATCCATCCATAACCTTTATCTCAAACATCCTCAACCTTTTGGCAATAACAGAAACATGGCTGCTCAATAAGACAATGTGCCCCTTGCAGCACTCTCACATGCTGGACTCCACTTCACATACACCTCCAAGCCTAGAAACAGTAGTGTAGTTAGACTGATTTGGATGGAGCTTGTCCTATCTGAAGTCTAAAATACAGAGTATAAATTAAACTGTACAGCATTTGTGGGCTACATGCAAAACAGCCCAAATTGACACTGCATGTAAACACATAAATACATGTATTTTTTCCCCTTACTACATGGTTTGTCCAGGGGCAAAGTTGCTCCTTTTTTCTGCTTTGCTCCCAACTCTGAATCATTGACTAAAATGCAGGTTTATAGAAGTGGAGATGTTGCCCAGAGCAATCAATCAGATTCTGCTTACAGTATCATTTATCTAGAATTTTCTAGAATATAATAACTAGAATCGCATTGGTTGCTATGGGCAACATCTCCACTTTTATCTTTAGTAAATATACCATCTAGTGTCTGGAGACTGATGCGACGAAGAATAATACACATGGTAGTTACAGGCAGCAGGACCATATACAGTATTAAATAAAAATACCCTGTATATTTATTAGACAAGGAATTATTTCAAATATTACATAGAATTGGGCTTATAATTAATGCACCATTTTGTTAAAAAAGTTGAATTATTAGACTTGTACTGAACTATGCTACACTGTTACCTCGGCCTGGAGTAAGGAAATATCTTCTTTAGTGTGTGCCTGATTATAAAACACTGCTGGTTCTTCTTCCACACTCTCCGGTATCTAAAAAGAACATATGTTTAAAACATAGCATACAGATACAGTAGTTTATTATGCTTAGTGTTGCACAAACACATTGGCCCTCATTCCGAGTTGTTCGCTCGCAAGGCGATTTTAGCAGAGTTACACACGCTAAGCCGCCGCCTACTGGGAGTGAATCTTAGCTTCTTAAAATTGCGAACGATGTATTCGCAATATTGCGATTACAAACTACTTAGCAGTTTCAGAGTAGCTTCAGACTTACTCGGCATCTGCGATCAGTTCAGTGCTTGTCGTTCCTGGTTTGACGTCACAAACACACCCAGCATTCGCCCAGACACTCCTCCGTTTCTCCAGCCACTCCTGCGTTTTTTCCGGAAACGGTAGCGTTTTCATCCACACGCCCATAAAACGCCGTGTTTCCGCCCAGTAACACCCATTTCCTGTCAATCACATTACGTTCGCCGGAGCGAAGAAAAAGCCGTGAGTAAAAAAACTATCTTCATAGCAAAATTACTTGGCGCAGTCGCAGTGCGAACATTGCGCATGCGTACTAAGCAGAAAAACGCTGCGATGCGAAGAAAATTACCGAGCGAACGACTCGGAATGAGGGCCCTTGTTTGTTTCTCCATGTTATTGCAAATTATGTTAACCCAGGCTACTTGTTTATTTATGCAAGTGTGCCTACTTGTCTGCCTTCTGCATTTCAAGGTACTGTACATGCCCAATTCCTGAACCTTGAAATCAGAGCATAGTTTTGCAGGTTTGCAGATACACCTGGAAATGGCAAAGCAAATTATCAAGCAACTAGGTGAAACCATTTGGGTGGGGTTTGTTCAGACTAAATGTCTGGGTGGGATATGTTCAAACTAAAATCTAAATTGCAGTGTAAAAATAAACTAAAATTTGTGGGCTACATACAAAAGCAGCCAGTATCTACCCTGCACCGGAAAAATAAAACCCACCCAAATCTAGGGTTACCACTTCATCCCTTTAATTCTGGACACATATTAATTACACAGGTTCTGTGGCTGATTAAAACTAGGTGAAATGGAGTCTTGAAGTCAGTCAGCCACAGAACCTGTGTAATTAATATGTGTCCAGAATTAAAGGGAAGAGGTGGTAACCCTACCCAAATCTAAATCTCTCTACACTGCATGTTACATCTGCCCCACCTGCAGTGCAACACGGTTTTACTCAGTTGCTTGATAATTTGCTTTATTACAAACATGAATCAGGACCATAATGCAAAGAATGAAACATCACTTAAAAATTCAACCTACTGAAACAATAGGTGCCTCTTTTTGCATATTTAAATTTCAACAGTATTTTTTCTCCTAATATACTGCACAATTTGTGTACCCTGTTTATTAGCCAATCAGATGTTTGCGGCAGCAGATGTGTGCAGGAGGCAGTGACCTAATGAAGTCCAAGTCCAGCGGCCGTACAGGATGCTGGACAAACTCAGCTGTTTTTTTTAAAGGTGCATTCATTTACATGCATGGTTTAACCTTGTTAATCATTGCATCCCGCACGGAAACTGAACTCGGAATTAATTACATCCCGCCCCCATGTTAGTGAAGACTGGGCTGCCTGGGATGGAAAAATCATGATGTTATCAAAGAGCAATGGAGGCAAGCAAGATGCTATAGACCAGGCCTGGCCAACCTGTGGCTCTCCAGCTGTTGTACAACTACAAGTCCCATCATGCCTTGCCACAGTTTTGCTATTAGGGAATGCTAAAACTATGGCAGGGCATGCTGGGATGTGTAGTTTCACAACATCTGGAGAGCCACAGGTTGGCCAGGCCTGCTATAGACATAGATAGATAGTGGAAAAACTGGAAGATAGTAGTGTCAAACGTACCTCAGCAAAATGTATACATCCATTTCTGTACATTTTTTTGTGGTGGGGATCAGAACAGCAGTGGGGGTGATAATAGTCAGTGGAGGCCAGTATGGGAGGGGGGCGGAGACTAAGAACCTAGTAACAATAATAATATTCAAAACTCACAGGACTCTGCATACAGTGAGGATCGGTGAACCACACATGTAGGCCAAATAGGTCAGTATTAGCACACCTGCCAATGACCTAGATCTCTTCCAAATGCGTGAACAGGCTAAAAGGGCACTGGAAGTGGACCGTACACACAGGCTGAGAGTAGTCATCTTCAGACCACAGGTACTAACATGCTTAATTGGCAATCAGAATAATTTTAAGGCCAATTGCAATATTCTTAACTGGCCAACCATACAGGGCAGATGTACTAATCCTCGGAGAGTGATAAAGTGGAGATAGATAAAGTACCAACCAATCAGCTCCTAACTGCCATGTTACAGATTGTGTTTGAAAAATGACAGTTAGGATCTATCTATCTCTCTACACTTTATCAATCTCCAAGGTTTAGTACATCTGCCCTATCAGTATAATATTTATTGTTTTCCACACAATGAAAAAGCGATAAACCATGTGCTACAACCCATCTAAAAATAATACAGTAAAACTGTAGATTTGTGGGCAAAATACTATCCATACAAAATTGATGACCAATAAAGCATTATTTAAACATACAAATACCACATTTTGATGATAATATGGTTATAGAAAATATTTCAACTCTTATTTATGTATCTAGAGTGGTCAAAAGACTATAGATCTTTCTTTACAATAACTAAAAGTCTTTCATTGTACAGAATTTGTAAGGGGATGTGATCACCTCGTCTACAATGACAAAGTCAAAGATCACCACCATAATGTTGAACATCATAATGTCATGTACTGACGACAGATGAACTGTCAACACAGTCAGAATGTGTTTGGGGTTTGGGTTTAAACTTGGGTATCAACATTACTGTATGTACTAGACTGCATTATGACTGTTGACATTGTGAACATGTCAACATTTTGCAGGCCGACATTGTAGTTGTAGCCTTTCTAAGCATGTCACCATTTTGTCTGTCAACATTGTGTAAATGTAGACGTTATGGTGTCTAGATAATGACTGTCGACAAAACATACTGAACCCTTTGTAAGTAGTGTGAAGTAAAACGGTTTATTTAATCAGGAACACATCATTTCATGAATTTGACTATGTACTCTGGGCTGAAAATGATAAAGGGCCTATTGTTAGACAAGCAAGACTTGTGGCCAGGGCTGTGTAGATGTGGTCAATGCCACATGAGCATGTACATCAACTACACTGTTAGCCTAAGTGTCTATCTAAAGTCATAAAAATAGAATAGTTGCATCATTTTATCAAGAAAATAGAAATACAATTATAATACTTATGATTTATGGCCGTCATTATGTTTTTATCTGGAGGCCTAAAGCTGTAGATCCATCTACCCCATTGTTATTCTGGCCCTGTGTGTTCTGTGTAAACGTAGTATGAATTGGCTATATCTGTCAGTCTTTATGCAGGAAACGCCACAAAAATATCATCAAACATTAATATGTGACTTGACTCTATATTCTATAAACGGACTACAGAATTCTATCTACAAAACCATAGATAGCTGACAACTTACCAGTCTAGACTGCTCCTCCTTTAAAATAAGATCCTCCTTCTCTCTTTCTAAATCTGACCACTTTTTCTGGCAATCCTTTAATGGCACACAAAGCCGAGTGTATTCTACAACAGCAACAACAAATGCCACCAGAGATGCTGCGTCCTCAGAGCTGTACCGGGCTGCCGCAATCGTGATTCCTCTTCTTTTAGCATCTTTACTTTTATTATAGTCAGTGTGTGAATATTTCTTGGCTGGAGTGATGGACTGGGGTGTAGCATCTGCAAAAAGTGAAAAATGTACAATGAGGTATCTTCCTAGAAGAGCACTATAATGAATCTTAGCCCTCATTCCGAGTTGTTCGCTCGCTAGCTGCTTTTAGCAGCATTGCACATGCTGGGGGTCATTCCGAGTTGTTCGCTCGTTGCCGATTTTCGCAACGGAGCGATTAAGGCAAAAATGCGCATGCGCATGGTACGCAGCGCGCATGCGCTAAGTATTTTAGCACAAAACTTAGTAGATTTACTCACGTCCGAATGAAGAATTGTCATCGTTGAAGTGACCGGAGTGTGATTGACAGGAAGTGGGTGTTTCTGGGCGGAAACTGACCGTTTTCTGGGAGTGTGCAGAAAAACGCAGGCGTGCCAGGATAAAACACGGGAGTGTCTGGAGAAATTGGGGAGTGGCTGGCCGAACACAGGGCGTGTTTGTGACGTCAAACCAGGAACGAAATGGGCTGAGCTGATCGCAGTGTAGGAGTAAGTCTCGAGCTACTCAGAAACGGCTAAAAATTATTTATTCGCAATTCTGCTACTCTTTCGTTCACAATTCTGCTATGCTAAGATACACTCCCAGAGGGCGGCGGCCTAGCATGTGCATTGCTGCTAAAAGCAGCTAGCGAGTGAACAACTCGGAATGAGGGCCGCTAGGCCGCCGCCCTCTGGGAGTGTATCTTAGCATAGTAGAATTGAGAACGAAAGAGTAGCAGAATTGCGAATAAATAATTCTTAGCAGTTTCTGAGTAGCTCGAGACTTACTACTACACTGCAATCAGCTCAGCCCGTTTCATTCCTGGTTTGACGTCACAAACACGCCCTGCGTTCGGCCAGCCACTCCCCCGTTTCTCCAGACACTCCCGTGTTTTATCCTGGCACGCCTGCGTCAGTTTCCGCCCAGAAACACCCACTTCCTGTCAATCACACTCCGATCACTTCAACAATGACAATTCTTCGTTCAGACGTGAGTAAATCTACTAAGTTTTGTGCTAAAATACTTAGCGCATGCGCACTGCGTACCATGCGCATGCGCATTTTTGCCTTAATCGCTCCATTGCGAAAATCAGCAACGAGCGAACAACTCGGAATGACCCCCCTTATACGGCTAACGTGGAGAAGTCATTATCAGATCTATGTTACTTAATACATATATTCACTGTCAGGTGGTACTAAGTTTTTAATTTCTTTTTATGTCACTATTTAGTACTAACGTCACACCTGAACAGTTTCACTCACACGCCAACCAACTCCATGATTTTCTCAGGATACGGTTGTTCGGTTGACAAAGCTTAGGTCGACAGTCATTAGGTTGACCACTGAAGGTCGACATGCATTAGGTCAACATGGTCTTTAGGTCGACATGTACTAGGTCGACAGGTCAAAAGGTCAACATGAGGTTTTCAGTTTTTTTCATTTTTTGGGATTTTTTCATACTTAACGATCCACGTGGACTAGGATTGGAACGGTAACCTGTGCCGTGCGAAGTGGTAGCAGAGCAAGGCACCTTGCCCGAAGCATGGCGAGCGAGGCGAGCAGGCACAGTGCACTAATTGGGGTTTCCCATCACTTTACGAAGAAAACAACACCAAAAAAAACAAAAAAACCCACATGTTGACCTTTTGACCTGTCAAACTAGTACATGTTGACCTAATGACCTATTGTCCCTGTCGACCTAATGCATGTCGACCTTCCATGGTTGACCTAATGACTGTCGACCTAAGTTGTGTCTACCCAACGACTCATACCCGATTTTCTCAGTGAGGAACAATTTTGATAACATTACATTTCTAGTGTGCACACTAATGACTTCAGATGATTATCTGTCTTAAAGTTCAATACAAAGTCGATGTTTGTAAATAAATCCTGGGCAGATATGTTGGGTATGCTTACACACTTCATAATGTACAGGATAACGGCTCATCATTCTCTACAAATAATTGCAGCAGGTCACATCCATTCATCAGATCTGACTAGTTTTGGAACGGTAATCATCCCACGGTGCTCTGTATATATTCTGAGAATATCAGACTGAGCAGCTGAAAATCGTCTGATCCTCCTAATCATTGTACAGTGTGTACCTAGCTTTAGGGGATACAAATTGGTATTGGTAAGACCCTTTAAATTGTACATTTAGCATTAAAGATGATTTGGCTTGTAAGATAACTGTAAACTATCCTCTCTGCTCAGTGCTCATCAGCGGCAGGAGGTGGAGGAAAGGATAGATGGGGTCCACTGGCGTTTCTATCATGGGTGCAATGTGTGCGGTGCACACGGGCCCCTGGATCCAGGGGGGGCCCACACTGCACACATTGCACCCATATTTTCATACTCACCTGTCTGAAGTCCACCGCCGAGCGCCGCAGCGGCAGACATCGCAGCCAAAAAAACAAATAATAAATGGCTGCCACGCATGCGCAGTTCAATTTTTTGTCTCCAAAACATGGCGGGCGCCATGTTTCGGGAGACCTGTGCATGCGCAGTAGACTCCGGCATATTGCCGGAGCTTATGGCGCCGTGGAGAGGAGGGGGCCCACCCGGAGTGTGCACACGAGCCCCGTCCTCTCTTAAGAAGCCCCTGATGGGGTCTATATATGGCCAAATGCTGTAAAAGTATAGCATACTGCCAGCAAAATAAAGAATAATGTTGCTTTTATATATTTGTCAGATAATTTTAATAAAAATCTGTGCTTATTGATATAATCATTGTTGACATTGTTACATTCTCTATGGTGGCCGGTTATAGCTGTTTATTTTCATGCACAGAGACAGTGCCGTAACTAGACATTTTAGCGCTGTGTGCAAGAAACTGCTTCAGCCCCCCCCCCCCCCCCCCATATTTAAAACAGGGTCAGTGTGCGCCGTAGGCATGCAACAATAATATAGGGGCGTGGTTTCATGTGGAAGGGATATGGCCACAAAATAATACCAATTCATATTACGCTGTACAGTAGTCTCCATTATTCAAATTATGCCGCACAGTAGTGCCACTTACACAGATTACATTAGGTAGAGCCCCTTTTACACATTATGCCAGGTAGAGTCCCTTTTACACAATACGCCAGGTAGAGCCCCTGTCACACATTACACCAGGAAGAGCCCCTGTCACACATTACGCCAGGTAAAGCCCCATTTTACACATTACTCAAGGTAGAGCCCCTATCACACATTATGCAGGTAGAGCCCCCTTTTATACATTACAGCAGGTAGAGCTCCTTTTTTATACATTATGGCAGGCAGAGTCCCACTTTTTATACATTACGGAAGGCAGAGTCCCCCTTTTACACATTACGGTAACAGAGTCCCCTTTTTACACATTACGGCAGGTAGAGTCCCCCTTTTTACACATTACAGCAGGCAGAGTCCCCCTTTTACACATTATGGTAGCAGAATCCCCTTTTTACACATTACGGCAAGCACAGTCCCCCTTTTTACACGTTACGGCAGTAGAGTGCCCCTTTTACACATTACGGCAGACAGAGTCCCCTTTTACACATTAGGCAGACAGAGTCCCCTTTTTACACATTATGGCAGCAGAGTCCCCCTTTTCACAACAAACATAGCGCACTCCTGTAGACCTGTATCACCTGTGTCAGTCAGCAACAATTTCCTTATAAATAAAGTTTTTCTTAAGGGTAGAAATGTATAGCCTGTTTCTATTTTTGATGGTATCCCTTGTATATACTATAGCTCTGGCAGCCCCATGGTGAAACCTACACACAGTTCCTCCCAGTAAGCCACAGTCAGGGATCAGCGTGGTCGCCCAGTAACAGCGCAGCGGTGAGGATGCCAAAAAAGGCAGCAGTGGGCATTCCCTGCCTGTCTCTCCTGCTGCTGGCAACCTGGGTCTGTTTACCATCAGCACAGACTGGACAGCAGTGGCGGCTGTGTGCTCTGAGCCAGCTCGCTGCAACATGACGGAGAGCAGGACAAACTTTAGCAGCAGCAGTGAGTGGGCGGCTCTCACAGGGGTCTCAGGTATAGCATCAGGGCACCGCTCTCTTCTCCATCGTGCACCAGATCGCGGGCAGTTTCGCCCACACGGCAATTGCGCTGTGTGCCACGCACTATACACCCACATCTAGTTACGGGCCTGGGCCACCAGAGTTTCTCTGTCTGATTCCCTAGCAAGCTCTTTAATCATTACATTTAAAAAAAATTAAAACATTTATTTTAAGTTGATTTCAAAAAAATAAATAAAATAAAATAGAGTACCCATCATGCCTATTTTTTAACCCTAAAAAAAATAAAATAAAGGGACATTGTCTCTTTAAAATTGGCTGACACGTGGTTTTAAATCACTGTCATTTGGTCAAGTATCATTTTATTTTAAATATCAGTTTGGTATGGTCCATATTTACATGTGCTTCTCCCCTTTTTAAACTGAAATAAGTAACAAAGGCATTGGAGGTTGAGCTCATACGGTTGTTTGGGTTGGGTATGGCTTACCGGCGGCCGGGATTCCGGCGGTCAGCATCCTATTCCCACTCGTGGACACCCACAAGTGGAATAGTCCCTGCTAGTCGGCATGCCGACTGTCGGTATTCACATTGGGCGGGATGTGGGGGTCGGTATTGTGACCGGCGGTCTCCTGACCACTGGTCACAAAGCTACATCCCAGTTATTTGGTTTTACTTGTACAATGTTAAGTCCAAATTGACTCTATTACTAGACATGATAAAAATGCAGAATGGAAGCATTTTATATGCATGGGTGTGGAAAATAAAACCAAGAGTAACATATCCATATACTGTATGACTAGCAATCTCTCCTATAAGAATAGCGGACAGTCACCTACCTACATGTATATTATTGCCATCCTCTGTGTTCCTGCAAGGATTTCCATGCTGAAAACTGATTGTACTCTGTTTTTTTAAAAGCAAATACAATTACATTGCCACTAGCAAAATACTGACAAGTTGTGCTAAATACAACTTTATCCATTTAATTATTATTAACATTGTATGGTTGCAGCAAAATATCAGTTTCCATTTACATACAAGGAGCAGCATTTTCCAGCAAGGAACCTTCACCGGTAACTCCATGTGACCCTTCGCTGGCTCTACCAAGGTATGCTTCAACATCTTTCATTGTGTATTCTGGAAGCCCATCCTCAAGTTTAGCAATCCTAGGTATAGTAATATAGACAAAATGAGCATTATAAAATAATTCTGTTGAACATATCTATTTTACACAGTTTCTCCATTTATATTGGGTTGAAATGCCAGTGTTTGGGATGCAGGCGGTCAGAATACCGACCGTGGCATGCCAATGTTTAGAATCCCAACAGGGGTCGGTTAAGTATGCTAACCCTCCCCCACCAACACCCTAACCCTCCCTTACCGCAGCCTAATCCTAGCCCTCCATTCCCCGCAACTTAACCCTAACCGTCTCCGGTGGTGCCTAAACCTAACCCTCCCCCACCGCAGCCTAACCCTGTCAGGAATCGGCGTTCAGCAGCATCTCACCAGCGCGCTGGTGTGCAGGCCTCTGGAGGTCACGGCCCCAGTCACGGCTGCATGAATGCATTGTCCGCAAGTGTCATGTTCATTGTCGCTAAGTACCACTGAACCTTTTCCAGTCTGTACCCCGCTGTGTGCCGGCGTCAGTACAGCATGGGCGCCGCCATGACACCTGCGCTCAGCTGACCTGGACATCCAATCCTGCAATGTCTTTGCACACAGAGCCCAGCAACCAATCACTGCAGAGCAATGGGTATAAGTTCAGGTCCGTGGCTCAGTCTCATCGCCTCGGACAACGAGTCACATTCAGTGAACAAGTTCTCCCGGTTCTGGTGTTCCTGTTTCCAGTGGCTTCCATGTTTCTGCTCCGTCGTTTGATCTTCAGCCCTCAGTCTTTCAGTTTGCTACGAACTCCATCCACAGTCAGCCACCAAACAACTTGCAGTAAGAGACTTTCTCCAGGTGTTTCTCCATTACTCAGCCTGTGCATATAATTACCAGCATTCAGCATTGTGCATTGCATTTAGCACTTAATATAACAACTTGCTGTGTTAGAATCGTCTCCTGCTTGGGCCTTGCTTGGCTTTATGAACGTGTGCTTCCACATAGACTGTGTGCTTTTTATTGCTCCTCATCATACACCGGAGTTTCGTATGCTTCATCTGATTTCATTGTTTATCATTACCGTTTATATCAACCTTCAAGTCAACCATCATTTCTCATTTGTTATCAGTGACTTTTGAATACTCATTTCATCGGAATAAGTTACTGCCATTTATTCTTGTCATCAGTTGTACCAGTTTACCATTCATATATCATTCCTGCTGTTGTTGACTTCCAAGTCAATCATCATTTGTTTTCAACTATCAATTTACCATTTTGTTCAGTTGCTGTATTATCCCTGTGTGCTAATAAATATCAGGTGCACATGCGCAGGACTTTTCTTCAGCCTCCTTGTTTCCTCTACCGCACCTACACTGACCCACTAGTAGTGCCCCTCCGGGGACAGACAAAGCTACAGACCTGACAAACCCTCCCTGGGGATGCCTAAACCTAACACCCCCCCTTCCTCGTAGCCCAAACTAACACCCCCTTTCCCACAGCTCAACCCTAACCCTCCCCCTGCAGCCTAAGCCTAATGTTGGGGCTTAGTTCAAAACCTCTTGGACACCCCCCTAATAATCAATTAATTAGGCACTTAGAAATTTTCTATTATCTTCATTTGGCCAATAATGACATCAATTTTGGGGTTAGAGTATGCAAAATGCAGAATAATGGGTTAATTGATCTGGGACAGGTACTGTATATGGGGGTTGTGTCACGCACTGTACTCTCGGCTACAAGTATCTGTCTCTCTGCTTTCTCTCACTATTGTTCCAAAGATCTACAGCCTCTGTATCGATAAGGTTTTCCTGCATCACGCTGCTTAGTCTGTCTCTACTCTGGAATTCCCTCCACAACAGGCATATGGGAACTGCCATTTTGGATTCAATCAATTGTTCTCTCTTAGCCAGTAAGAATGTGGCTCTTGCTCAGCTGATAGGAACAACCGGATAGGCAGATAGGCAAGCAGCAACTCCTATAAAAGGACTTCCTGGAGCACCAGCCAGTTGCCAGTGCAATGTCTATTCTCTCAGTCCCCAGCAGGCTGCATGTTATTCAATTGCTCCTGGGTAGACAGTGTCGTCAGCAATCCAGTTCATAATCCGGTTCCAGTCTGGCTCAACATCTGGTTCCAGTCTGGCACGGTATTTCAGGTTCCAATCTGCTCAGTAATCCGGTTCCAGTCCTTGTCAGCATTCCGGTTCCAGTCCATTTCAGCATTCAGGTTGCAGTCCAGCTCAGCATTCCAGTTCCAGTCTGGCCCAGCATTTCAGGTTCCAATCTGCTCAGCAATCCGGTTCCAGTACTTTTCAGCATTCCAGTTCCAGTCCGTTTCAGCTTTCCGGTTCCAGTCTGGCTCCGCATTCTGGTTCCACTCCAGCTCAGGAATCCGATCCAGTCCAGTTCAGAAATCCAGTTCCAGTCCGGCACAGGAATCTTATTCCAATCTGGCTCAGCAATCTGACTCCAGTTCGGCTCAGTGTTCTATTTCCAGTCTATCTCAGTTATTCAGTTCCAGTCCAGTCCAAATATCCGGATGCAGTCCAACCCAGCACTCCAGTTCCAGTCTGGTTCAGGATTACCATTCCAGCCTAGTTCACATTACTGGTCCCTATCCTGTCCACATTACCAGTCCTAGCTCAGTCCACAATTCCGGTCCTAGCCCCGCTCGCATTACCGGTTCCACCCCAGTCCACATTAACAGTCTCAGCTGGGCTACTCTAGCTACTCCGACCATGCACTAGCTGTCCAAGTTTCTGCTATATTGATGGGACAGGTGTTTTTAGGTATACAGGTAGGTAACACATTTTCACAAGTAGCTAAATTTACAAAAAATCAACTTAAAGGCATTTTTATGCACCCCAAATTAATCTACAACATGTAATTAGCTGGAAAAAAATATGTTCTATAAATTTTTCAATATTGCAAAATAAGCCATAAGACACCTTTTAGAAGCCCCAATTACTTAACTTATATACAAATATCCAGGGCCGGATGTAATGACACCTGAGTTCGGTAGCTGAGCAGGATACCATTTTATCCCTTTAAAAATACGTCCGAGTTCGGCTGGCATCCTGCACGACCGCCAAACTCTGTCGTCATTACATCTAGCCCCGATGCACTTTATATGAGTACAGGATGATCTACCCATTTTTCCCCATTATCAAAGCAGCAGTAAACAAAGCTTTTACTTCGGCTAATTGAATTCCTCCCTTGGTTACCAAAAAGGAAAGTTATGGTAGACTTACTATTGTTAACTCTCTTTCTGTGAGGTACATTGGGTTCCACAGGGAAAATATCGGGGTGTAGAGTGGATCTTGATCTAGAGGTGCCAACAGGCTAAAGCTTTAGGCTGTCCCAAGATGCATTGGGGCCTCCTCTATAACCCCGCCTCCAGGCACTGAGAGCTCAGTTTCATTAACCAGTCCAATGCAGGAGCAGACAAGAGAGAAGGCAGATGTTAGTCACATAGAACCACATTCTCATGACAGGAGAAGATACCAGAGCCTAATGCCATACAACCCGAAGAAGCTACGTGCGTCAGGGTGGGCACCCTGTAGAACCCAATGCACCTCGCAGAAAGAGAGTTAACAATGGTAAGTCTACCATAACTCTCCTGTTCTGCTGCAGGTTACATTGGTTTCACAGGGAAAACATTGGGAATGTCCTAAAGCAGTTCCTCAAGGGAGAGAACGCGCCTTAGCAGATGTTAGAATCCGGCGTCCAAAGGAAGCATCCTGGGAGGAAACGGTATCAAAGGCATAGAACCTAAGAAACGTGTTCACAGAGGACCACATAGCCTCCTTGCACAACTGTTCAGCAGACGCGCCATGGCGGGCCGCCCAAGATGGTCCAACAGACCGAGTAGAACGGGTTTTAATAGCAGCAGGAGCTAGGAGTCCAGCCTGCGCATAAGTTTGTGCAATCACCATTCTAATCCATCTGGCCAAGGTTTGCATATTCGCAGGCCAGCCACGTTTGTGGAAACCAAACAGGACAAAAAGGGTATCTGAACTCCTAATAGAGTCAGTCCTCTCCACATAGATACGGAGAGCCCTAACCACATCCAAAGAAGGTTCTTTAGGAGACAAGTCCGAAGAGATAAAGGCTGGAACCACAATCTATTGGTTAAGGTGAAAATATGACACCACCTTAGGTAAATAACCTGGTCGAGTTCATAGAACTGCCCGGTCACGGTAAAATAACAGAAAAAGGTGGATGACAAGACAAAGCGCTTAAGTCCGACACCCGTCTTGCAGAGGCAATAGCCAGCAAGAACAGGACCTTGGCCATGAGCCATTTAAGGTCCACTCTTCAAGAGGTTCAATTGGAGACTCTTGCAGGGCATTTAGCACACCAGCCAGATCCCATGGAGCCACAGGAGGGACATAGGGAGGCTGAATTTGCAGGACACCCTGTGTGAATGTATGAACGTCAAGTATAGATGCAATTTTTCTCTGAAACCATACCGACAAGGCAGATATGTGTACCTTGAGGTAGGCCAAATGAAGGCCCAAGTCCAGGCCTCGTTGCAGAAAAGCCAGAAGTCTGGAAGTTCTGAATCTATATGCAGCATCATTCTTATCATCACACCAGGTGAAGTAAGAATTCCAGACCATTTAATAAATCTGGGCAGATGCCGGTTTGCGTGCCTTCAACATAGATTGGGTAAATGCCTCAGAGAATCCTTTGGCCCTCAGGAGTGATGCTTCAAGAGCCACGCCGTCAAAGCCAGTCTGGCCATGTCTAGGTAGAGACAAGGGCCCTGCACGAGGAAGTCTGGGCTCTGAGGAAGTAGAAGGGGATTCACGGTCGACAGACCCTGCAGGTCTGAGAACCATTGACGTCTGGGCCATGCTGGAGCGACTAGAAGTAGTACTCCTCCTTCTTGTTTGGACTTCCGTAGGACCCTGGCCAGCAGTGACACTGGAGGGAACACATAGGGCAGCCGAAAGTTCTATGGCACCGCCAGTGCATACACGAACGCTGCTTGAGGATCCCTGGTTCTTGATCCGAAGACAGGAACCTTGTGATTGTGTCAAGACGCCATGATGTCTACGTCCGATAGGCCCCACCTATCCACTAGAAGCTGAAAGACCTTCAGATGATGACTCCGCTCTCCGACGTACACGTCCTGGCGACTGAGGAAGTCCGCTTCCCAGTTCAGGACACCCAGAATGAACACTGCCAATATGGCTGGCAGATGGCGTTCCGCCCAACAAAGGATTTTTGACACTTCCATCATTGCCATGCGGCTTTGAGTGCCGCCTTAATGTTTATGTATGCCACCATGTTGGCGTTGTCTGATCGTACTTGAACAGGCCTGTTCTGTACTAGAGGCAGGGCAAGAGACAGTGCATCGAACACTGCCCTCAGACCAAGATTTGTTATCGGGAGGAAGGATTCCTTCTTGGTCCATTGATCCTGAAAAGAGTGTTGCTCCAACACCGCTCCCCACCCCTGCAGACTGGCGTCCACTGTCAGCAGGACCCAGTCGGGAATCCAGAAGGGATGGCCCCTGCACAATTGCTAGTTTTGGAGCCACCAGGTCAACGACAGATGAACCTCCGGAGTCAAAGAAATCATGTGAGATCTGAAAGGATTAACCTCTGTAGTCTGATTTGTAGGATATGCTTAAGAGCAACCACTAAGGCAGGGACATCAATCTGCAAGGGAAAATCCAGACCCTCCAACATGACCCGCCCCACTAGGTACAAAATGCTCTGTTCCTGGACTTCCCTCTTAATTTATGATTTCCATCACCTGTGTTGAACTAGTTAAATAATAAGAAAGCTATTTCTTCACAGGTCAAGGCAATAATAAATTAAGAGGGAAGTCCAGAAACAGCATTTTGTACCTAGTGGGGCGGGTTATGTTGGAGGGTATGAAAATCTTCATCAGTAACAAAGGATTCAGTGTCTAACAGGACCATATGCCCCCCCCCCCCCCCATATGCCCCCCCCCCTTCTGATAAACATCAGAGAGGTTTGTGGATTGTACGGCGGAAGCAGCCCGCTTAAAGGACCCAGGGACACAGGAATGAATGGGGCCTATTTTTGTCTCACCCATGACTGATTTTTCTGCAGCTAGTTTGACAGATTTTCCGCCCAAAGCGGATTAACCATGGGGACCATTTGTGACTATAGTTACACAGGTGGTCCCATAGGGGGCGCTAAGTGTTCCACTACACCCAGTAGGTTGGTGAACGCAGCCCAGGTTGGCTCCTGTGTAGATGCAGGAGCTGCGGGGATGCGGTCAACATCCCACTGGACGGGATCCCGGCGGTCGAAATACCGACGCCGGAATCCCGACCGCCACAATCCCGACATATTCTCCCTCCATGGGTGTCCACGACGCCCATAGAGGGAGAATATAATAGTGTGCCGAGCGTAGCGAGCGAAGCGAGCCCGCAAGGGGCTGCGTTCCGCTCGCCACCCCT
Organism: Pseudophryne corroboree; assembly: GCF_028390025.1. NCBI lineage: Eukaryota > Metazoa > Chordata > Amphibia > Anura > Myobatrachidae > Pseudophryne > Pseudophryne corroboree. Next base: position 429,710,557 of record NC_086447.1, on the reverse strand, counting down.
GTCGGGATTGTGTGGTCGGGATTCCGGCGTCGTACTGATCCCGAGCTGCGGACTAACTAGGAGATGTATGACAAATAGTACACAGACTATTCTACAACACTTCCCCCTCTGGTAAATTCTTGAAGCATGCTCTGCATGATGCAGGAGCTTCAACTGATTTACTGCCCTTTCTGTTAGACATTATGTGATAATGCAACAACAGAGCGACTTGGTACGATAAAGCCAGACAAAGTACAATACTTACGAATAAATTCAGTATTATGTGACTGAAACACAGTAGAATATACATATTGGATAAATACTGTGTATTACTATTTTATGAGACCCAGACGCACCTAGCCCTCAGGGTACAGAATATAGTGGCAGTTATATCTGGGAAACACGGAGAGTGAAACCACACAGCAGATACAGGCACATAGTCACAGGCAATGCAGAAATTATTATCACAATAAATCTGCACTGCATTATTATATATATATATATATATATATCACAGCGCCGTCCGTGACCGGAGGATATATCAGAATACTCGTACAAAATATTCTGGAAACAGTACACTTTTTTCTCACTAACGCGGTCTGTGTCAAGACATGTAGGATACTCCAGTGAATGTAAGTCACGGGCTCTGTATACAGGCGGCTTTACATGGGAGACTTTGCTCTGCAATCCCAGAGACCAGCTGCTGCTGCTATGCCGTAAAATGGCACCTAGTGTCTCTGTGAGGGAATGAGGGAAAGTGTGAGGCAGCTCCAGGGCGGGAAATCTGCGAAGAGATGGCGCCCTGGGCCGGGGGAGGGGCTATAGGTCAAGCGCCGGCTCCCCCATGCTGGACTTCCACCTCAGGTACTAGCGAGCCTTTTTTAAATGGGGTGTTAGTACACCCGACCTGTACTCAGACGCCCTGGTGGTCAAGTGGGGTCCCTGCTCGGTGACAGTGTCCACGCCAGCGCTGCGACCCATCTCCCTAGGTCACGGTCAAAACGCAATTTAATGGCGGGTCCCGTCTGGGGTACCTTCTTACCTCCTGCCCGTAGCAGCCACGTGAACCAGGAGAGAGGTCTGCGACTCTGTGCCTAAGCTGTACCCGGGACGCAAGTACCCGGGAACTGAGCCGCGGGAGTATGCAACGTCACTTGGGAGGTGGTGGAGCTGCAACACTGAATTGTCACACTGACATACAGCGCTGACAGCCCAGCGAAGGAAATCTTCTTAGAAAAGCTATTTCAGGGCTGCCCAGTGCAGCCCTCCTCTTAGGTAACCTGCTGCTTCAGGCACCAACTCGAAAACTGAGCTCTCAGTGCCTGGAGGCGGGGTTATAGTGGAGGCCTCAATGCATCCTGGGACAGCCTAATGCTTTAGCCTGTTGGTGCCTCTGGATCAAGATCCACTCTACACCCCGATGTTTTCCGTGTGGAAACCAATGTAACCTGCTGCAGAAATACTTTTCTGCTGTTATGTTTGTTTTTGTGTCTTATCAAAAAATAAAAACAATAAAAACACTGTTCAAAAAAATGAATAAAACAATAACTCAAATGTAGACCTTTAAATCAGTCTTAAAAAATGGAATTATAATTTCCATGGCTCTAGATGAGTTTGAAAATATGGTATTAACAGGCATTAAAGAAAATATCAATGAAATAGAATGAAATAGAACTGAATGTTAGGCAACTTCTGCAAATGATTCAGACTGTCCACTAGGCCAGTGGTTCTCAACCGCGGTCCTCAAGTACCCCCAACAGTTCATGTTTTCCAGGTTTCCACACAGGATTGTAAGTGAAATAATTTGCTCCACCTGTGGGTCTTTTAAAATGTGTCAGTGAGTAATGAATACACCTGTGCACCAGCTAGGTGACCTGTAAAACATGAAATGTTGGGGGTACTTAGGACCGAGGTTGAGAACCACTGCACTAGGCCATATATTCTGTTTCAGACCTTAGTGCTTTCGTTATCACACTGCATACCATTCATACTCATAAGGAACAGTTAACACATTTAAATGATCTTAAATGATCTTACTGATGTATCATTTCAACAAATTTACTGCTCTCTCCAATGTGATACTGTATGTTCTTCCATCTTGCTTTATCAACCTTGTCAGCAGGATCTCTCATGCCTAATAGTAGGTACATAACGGAAGAAAGAACTTTTCACAATAAACCATTATAACCATCTCAGTACAGCCATCAAATGATCCATTATTAAAAATAAATAATTATAATACTGTTCAGTAAATTGTTAATTTCCTAAATTTGATTACAACACTTCAATAACTATATATAATAAAATTTTACCTTGGAGTCAAGATAAGAGGAATCTTACTGTGTCGTTGGTCATTTAAACAAATTAGGGACAGTTGTTACCTATGTTATACAGTACTTCCAAATAAACACAGTATACAAAAACACAGTACTAGGGGGGATGCAGCCCGTTTACCGGCTGTTGGGATCCTGGTGTTCAGGAGACCAACGTTGGAATCCCGACACCCGCCGATAAACAGACAGCCGGAATTGTGACACCGAACCGTATTCCCACTCGGTTGGTGGATCTACACCCCCAACCCAGTGGGAACATAACCTGTGGCAAGCGCAGCGAGCCACCAGGCCCAATGTGCCCATGAGGGGACTCGCTGCCTCGCTGAAGGGATTCCGGCAGATGGGATGCCGCTGTCGGTATAGTGACAGCTGGCATCCCGTCTGACGGAATATTGTATGAATCCCCTGACAAGGATGCATAACATCTCCCAGTAGTTTAAGATCTGTAAATCATTGGGAATCTTTATTCACACATGGCCAGCTGGGAATATTACGTAAAACAGAACAATGTTTAAGTATTGACACATTTTGCTTACCTCTCTTTGATGTGGTTGACTTGGCTATAGGTGAAGGCTGGAATCTGTTACTAGCTCTATTGTCTGACTTTTCATTTACTGAAGGTGGAGATTTTTGTAGATCTTTCATGTATTCAACTTTTGGGAGGCAACTGATCATGACCAAAGACATTTCTAATATCTAAAAGGAACAACATATCCACATATCAAGCTGAAGGGCCCCATACACTACAACGATATGTCTGAGGCTGAAGTCGGAGGCGATTTCCCTTGAACCCTCCCGGGAGCTTCCCGGAGTGGTTCCATACGATTCTGTACATTTTGCACACGATATATCTTATGCTATCCCAGCCAAGCCTGCGGGAACCGACATATCACGAGTGCAGCACTAACGATTTAGGGGAGCCGATCCGACCCTCACGGAAACGTGCATCAGATCGGATCGGATACACTTCCAAAATGCCCGATTTCACCCGATATATCGGCCCAAATGCCCGAAATTGGATGAAATCGGGCATTATCGTTCTAGTGTATGGGGCCCTTTAGTCAATGAACAAGCAGAATGTGCAAGGTGATATTATTAATACAAAAGCAGAATACTATTTTTACTAACATACTAGGCATACAGATTGTATGAAGCATAACTCATTTTTATGTAAACTTAAAAAGAATATGGCTTTTGCCACACCAGCATAAGCAATATAACATTAAACATACATTGTGACTATACAAATATACAATTTTATTTCTGAAAATAATATTATTTTACAATCTTAGTATTGCTATTAATCGTACATTGTCTATTTGGGATAACAACTGTTCTGTGAATTGATTTTCAGAAAAATTGTGTTATATAAAGAGAAATGTTATTATACAATAATAGTATAAGGTGTGGTAAGTTTGGTGGACAGGTATGCCTATATGGATGATATGTCAACATGATAAACTGTTGACCAGCTCTTCTTGGTGTTGGTAATGATGTGGGCGCAGGTGCTGATTTTACATGTTTAACCATGTTGACATGTTGCTTTGTTTTACAGCAAGTATGGCCAGCCCATGAAGAGGGCATAATTAGCAGATAGCTATAGTCTGCCTTATACAAAATGCTGTGCATGTGATAATCCAGACAAACAGGACCAGAGATAACAGAAAGCCATTTTTAACTGGTGTTTGTACCATGCAGTCTTCTGCTCTGCAGAGCAATGGAGCAAATCCAGGAGTCTGTGTAGCTGCAGAAGAACCTACTTACTGCCCTGGACATACAGTATACAGAGCCGGCCCTAACCAATATGTTGCCCTAGGCAAGATTTTGGCTGGTGCACCCTAGCACCGCCGCTAGTTCCGCCTCTAGTTCCGCCTCTGACACTGCACCCCTTTCCCAGCACCATCACTCCTTACCCATACCAGTCCTCATTTTGGTGCTCCTACCCCTTGTGTTAAATAGGAACAGTGCGCACATTCGGCGCACAGCCCAAAAAGGAACATGTTCTTGCTGGGAAGGGGCATGGCCACACAATAGTACCCCCAATTGAAATTACTCCACACAGTAGTGCAACTTTATTCACATTTCATCATGCAATACTGTCCCTTATTCACATTACATCACACAGTAGAACCACTTTACCTTGTATACGTTACTCCTCTCAGTAGTGCCCCTTATTCACATTACACCACACCACATTGCTCTTTATTCACATTAGACCACACAGTAGTGCCCTTTCTATATGATATGCCACACAGTATACAACCTTATACACATAATGCCACACATTAGTAATGCCTTTATACACATAATACCACACAGTAATGCCCCTTACACATATAACACACATTATTAATGTCCTTATAAACATAATGCCCCTTACACATATAACACACATTATTAATGTCCTTATAAACATAATGCACCTTACACATTATGCCAACCTTTACTAATGCCCATATACACATAATGACACACATAATGCCCTTACACATACGCCAAACACTACTGCACAATCAGCCCACCCGCACACAGCACTCACACGGCCGCTAACACAGTGACCTCTGCTTGAATACAGGTGTGTCCTCATACATCTTGCCTCAATACGCTATGTAGCAGGAGATGCCTGGCGAGAGTCGGCTGGCAGCTCCCGACCAGGGGGTAAATTTACTAAAATGGGAGTTCTATTTAAGATGGGATGTTGCCCATAGCAACCAATCATATTCCAGGTATTATCTTCTAGAAGGTGCTAGATAAATGAGAAGTAGAATCTGATTGGTTGCTATGGGCAACATCCCATCTTAAATAGAATACCCATCTTAGTAAATTTACCCCCAGCTCTGGTAATATTGTGCGCTTTTTTTTCCCCCTCTAAAAATGCATCTTATTTGCATTGCTATATGACTCGGATGCACACGCAGCTTCTGCTGATTAAAACGATATGCAGCATGCCCATATTCTGTGTGTGACTGTGGCTGTATCTGCATACGAAGTGCTACGTTACAGTGATTTCCAGGAGTACACTGTAACATAGCATTTTGGCTGCAGATACAGCCGCAGTTACACACAGAATATAGGTATACTGCATATCATTTTAATCAGCAGAAGCTGCTTATGCCCTTAGGCATTTGCCTATCTTGCCTATGCCTAGGGCCGGCTCTGGACATACTGTATATGTACACATTGGCCTCCCTATCCACTGGATAATGTATGTAATACAGTATTAAAACACCATAGATGGTCTATAGAAAGGCTTGCCATAATATCATTTTAATCCGTGACAACTATGATTTACAATGGTTCCATGAATGGCTAAATTCAAACCTGCAATTCACCTGGTTTTAATCAGCCAGAGAACCAGTGCAAATAATGTGTTCCGGATAAAAGGGATATTACAGTATGGCAAGTTTATTTGGCTGTAGAGGAGACAATTAAAAAACCCTTAATGTATGAAATACTTTTAGCTCAAATACAGAAACGTAAGTGGTTGGGAAAAGGTTAAAAATCCCATAATAAATAATACATAGTATAACCAATCGGAGAGGTGTCTAAGCATACTTTCTCCCACCCCATGTAAAGACACCTAAATCTTTCTGGCAGCTGCTCTCTGGTCCAGTGCGCTGACTGAGCACTCAGATTCACACACAGAGCAGACTTGGTAGGAGAGGCTGGTGCTAATGAGCATGTGCTACAGCTCTGTTCCTTCACTTATACTGCATGTGGTGGCCACAACTCTAGTAAAATCTTATTATATACTAGTTCAATTGTGAGCTGTTGACTGGTGTGGGGGGTTTCCAGGCAACTGTAAACCTCCCCTGCATTTGCCTGTGAGAGATACTATTTATTTATATTTTGTAGGGCCTTACCTGAGCAACCAGATATGGGGGATTCTGGCATCGAACAAGTCTTTCAACACATGGTTTGTCAACTTTACTGCACCAGTGCATCACCTAAAGGAAACAGGTAAGGCTGGTAAACACAAAGGCAAAAAAATATATCACGAGTTAAAAAAAAAAAAAAAAAAGAATCTCCACAAAATATTACCACCTTATATAACGTATATACAATATTGTTACTTGAGGGGTTAAGCAACTGTGATGTATAATTACATGTAGGGAACATATATGGAACATTTCAATTATGCTATTGCCTCTGGATGTGTCACCACCTCTTCCCCACCCCCCTCTGTTTTACTTATGTACTTTATTTTTCTTATCATTTGGTTTTATAGTATACTTTGGTAGTTGTATAACTGCCAGTAGCTGCTGTATTCTGAAATTCTCTAATAAAATATTTACCTGAGTTTAAGAAGATGGAACTTTTCAATTTATTAGGAGAATGCATACTTACACTCAAAATGTCATAATGTGTATTTATTTATTTATTTATTTATTTTAAAATCAACCACAGCATGTTTTAAAATAAACTATAATAGTTCCCTGGAACCTACAGATGCAAACATTCTAATTGCTGTCTATAAAACATGTCTGCAGATCACTAAATCTATACAGTATTGGAAATCACTAAAGTCAGGGTGTAACATTTCTAAAAAGTATACATTTTGAACAACATTTAGATAACACATTACACCCCTATGGCATTACAATTTTGTTTTGTTTTTGTCTTTTTGCAAATTATGAGATTAGGATTTAAAATTTGGATAATTGATTAAAACATGTCAGATAAGTAAATCAGGTTATTTGTGTGTGACCTGGAGCTAATTGTAAGAGAGAGCGTACCTCATTTTTAATGGTTCGTAAATGTTTTTTCAGTTCTTCCACTTCATCAGCTGCTTTTTCTGTCTTCTCCAAGATATCATGTAGGTATGACTTCTTGCTGGCTTCTTTCATGCTTTTAAATGCTTCGTCATATTCATCAGAACTCTCTAGGGAGCAAGAATGAATGCGAGAGGATATTGAAAACAAAGTATTTCTCCAACGCTCTGCAAAAACGTTCACTTTATAGATATTTAAGGGTATATTCAATTAGTGCAGAATATTCCAAAAGTCGGAAAATCGGGCACTAATTTGACCTGTAGGTATTCAATAGCGGGCGTTTTCGACAGTTTCTTGGTCCATTTTCGCCAATTTTGACCAGTCGAAAAAACGGCACGGGCACTGAATAGGTCAAATTTAAATTCGACCTAAAAACGGTCGAAAAGTTCAGTGATTGAATACCCTCGTTAACCACTTACCATGTGCAGAACAGATTCCCTCCTACTCCTCCGGCCCCCCCGGCAGTGGTGTAACAGTCTCTGACCACAACATCACTGCCGAATTTGCATTTCAGAGTGTCATGCGAATGGCATCCCAGAGAGCATGCATTAATTCCTAAAAGTGCGAGGAGGGTAACTTCAGTCCTTCCCTCCACCGATCACTAATACACTGATCACTGCGAATGCATAGATCAGCTGTAGCAGAGGGGCCCCCAAAAAAGGAGTATTGACCCTGGGAGGGTGGGGTGGGGGGGGGGGGGGGGGAGTGTAAAATACTTATTTCATGATACAGGGCACTGTTTGAGTGGGGGTAGTGAAACAATGGGAACTATGGTCACTGGAGGTAGTTATGCCACTTGGGATCTATTGCCAGTTTAGGGGTGATGCTAATGGGAATCTGTTGTCACTGGTGGATCTATTGCCACTGATCCACTGGTGGATCATAGCCTTTGAGGGGCGGGAGGTAATGTTACAGTGGGTTAGGGATGCGCAATAAAACATGTTTGCGGTTATTCTCAATAGTAAACCGATGAATTCAGCTGTATTCTAACATCAAATGGCAATCGCTTTCACACCATTTGATTGCAGCTGCCATCGGAAAGCCGCCATTGAATAGTAAAAACTAGAGATGTGCGGGTTCGGATTTACCCGGATCTCAAAATGGCATCTTATTGGCTCTCGGATGTCACGTGTTTTGGATAACCAATAAAAAAAATCTGGATAAATCCGAACTCGCGTTAATTTTTGCATTAAAAACCGAGTAAATCCAAGTAAATCCGAACACTACCAGCTCAATATAAACATCAATGGTTTTAAACCAATGGAAAATCAATGTTCATGCCTAGAGTAAGGGCCTATAGCTATGGGAGGTGTGCGAGACACCATTTAGGCTTATTTTTTTAAACAAAATATTTAAAAACATGTTGGCAGTTAAGTGGTTTCAAATATTAGAACCTAGGTTAGATTACGCGCCCCCATGTGAGGTTTTTCATTTTACTCAGAATAATGTACCTGCTAAAAGTGTATAGTAATACTCTATAAATAAGGAGACAGATAAAATCAGACAGTACCATCTTTCAATAAATTATCATCTTCTTCAGAATTTTCAAGTTCATTTTCCTTTTGTGACAGGAAAATTTGTAGAGTCTCGTCTCCAATACCTAATGAAATGAAAGAAACAGGTGTAGTGAATGCAACAGCCATACTTGCTGATATTTGGGTAGTCCCCCTCTGTGGGGATGGGGCCACAATGATTCAGTTCAGCACAAATTGCATCATTAAGCCAACTGGACCACACACTGCCCTCGTGAACTGGCTGGCAGAGGACAACAACAGTCTGCACAGGGTCATCTGAACAGCATTGTAGGCCCTGGGCACAGCAATGAACTGGGGCCTGTAACCACCCATTCATGGGAACAGTTAAAAAAAATAAATCATATTTTTCCCCTCCTGTGGTCCCGCTCTGTCTCTCTACATGCTGTCATACAATGAATGCTGTCAACACTCCAAGCATTCACCAATCTGCATGGTGACAGCCATACACTGGGTGCTCGCCAGAGCTGGTTTATTAGAAGAGAGGGACCATGTGCAGGTTCCATGCAGGCCCCCTACTCTCTGGCAGTGCTGCAGAGTCTGGCTTCATGCCAGAGTTTACTGCGCATGTGCAGGTCTCCAGGAACATTTTCCCAGTGATTACTGCAGCCCTAGCTGATGTGGGACTCCAGAGTGGTAAAGTATAATTATGGGTGCAGGGTGTGCGGTGGGCCCTCCTGGACCCATGGATCCATGTGCACAGCAATGCAGCTCACACATTTTTGTTGATCAGTATGCTGAATTAGAATACTGTAATCTAGGTTGCAGAAGACCCCACAGTACTAACAGAGCACACATAAAAAAAGGGGGTGTAGTACGGCTGACCGGCGGTCTCCTGACCGCCGGTCAGCTTACCGATGCCAGGATCCCGGCAGCATACCGACGCCGGGATCCCGGCGGGGAGGGGCGAGTGCAGCAAGCCCCTTGCGGGCTCGCTGCGCTCGCCAAGCTGCGGGCTCGGTGGCGACCTGCGGTCGCCACGGGTTCTATTCCCACTCTATGGGTGTCGTGGACACCCACGAGTGGAAATAGTCCCTGTTGGTCGGCATGCCGACCATCGGGAAAGTGAGCCGTCGGGCTCGTGGAGGAGGTCATGTGACTGTCGGTCAGCTGACCGGTGGTCACATGAATACCACCCAAAAAAAGGTACATAGAAAGTAGGCACATTAAATGCAGATGTGAACACACAGTGTAGGAGGTCCCTGCTCATGAGAGCATTTACAGTCTAGAGAGAAAGTAGCAGAGCTGACAAGAGAAGTGTGTTGGAAGTGGCAGGGCTGGTGTAGTCTGATCAGGCATGTAAGGAATTCATTATACTATATTGAGCCTCATTGCACAATTTACAAAATGGCCAACAGTTTGTATACACCTATGTTCTTAGTGTGTTTGGCCATTCCGCCACATCCATTGCATATGCAGCCATGCAATCTCCATAGTCAAATACAAACAGTAGATCATACTGAAGAGCTCAGTGACTTTCCTATAATAAGATGCCACCTTTCCAACATGTATGTTTGTAAAATTTTTGCCCTGCTGTAGCTGCCCTGATCAAATGGAAGTGGTGTTATTGTGAAGTTGAAACCTCTAGGATCAACAACAGTTCAGCCACAGAGAGTTAGGCCACAACCTGACAGAATAGGACAGCAGAGTGCAGACTGAAAAATCACCTGTCCACAGTTGCACCTCTCACTACTCAGGTCCACTCTACCCTATGGAAACAATGTCTGCTCAAAAACTGTTCATGGAGAGCTTCAGGGCTTCTATGGCCAAGTAGCCACACATGAGCCTCAGACTGCCATGTACAGTGCCAATAGCTAGCATGACAATAACCTTTCCAACATGGATTGATTAGTTTGTATTATTATGTCGCTGTCCTCCTTATTATATGGGTATGATCAAAAGATTGTTATAAGTAATTCCTTCAATATCTTTATTTGAAATTTGGAAGACTGAAGTATTACCTATAATAAGGATGGTATTGTTTAGGTCATATACAAACATACACAACATGAAACATTGCACGCTACTCTTTATCATAAGCCTTTGTGTTTAACACAGTATTTTATTATGATTAATACTTTCACCCAACACTTACAATTCACGGTTCACAACATATCCAAGGAAGGGTCCATTATATAGTTCAATGGACATCTATAATGAGAGAACTTTACTGACTACTTTAGTATCTAAATGAGTTTATCTACTTGAGTTTTATTGACTAATACTGCTGAAAGGTGTAAATTTGCACTGAGTTTACAGCATACCCCCTAACATTGTGAGTGTGAGAATCATGACGAGGGCCATGGACAAACCACGGAGGTTGGTTTCCATATCTACATCATAGAGGGAGCATGCCAAAATTCCACAATAAGCTCACAAATTAGTAGGTCGTGGACTGAAGAGGAGGGATGGGTTACTCACTATGGTGTCTATTCATGAAGCAGTGAAAAGTGTGGAGAAGTTCCCCATGGCAACCAATCAGCTGCTCTGTATAATTTTATAGCATGCAAATTATAAATGTTACGTCAATACTGATTGGTTGCCATGGGCAACTTCTCCACTGGCTCACTTCTCCACAGTTTTCACTGCTTCATGAATAGGCCTGTGTATATCAATAGAGAAGCTGATTGGAGTCACTTGGAGTGGAAGGCAGTTTAGAAATGAATAAACCAGTACCAAAGGAAGGGCGAGCACAGAGAGACACTGAAAGGCACTAGGAGACATGAGACAAAGATCCCTGAGAGTAAGAATAGTGCTGGGGCGCAGTAAGAGGAAGTAGGGCCCTGCCTGTTCATATTAGCAGGAGGACTGATGATGTTTAGCAGTCAAATAGGTGGAAAACACAATTCTTATCTAGCGTATGATTTTACCTACAGTATACCAAGCACAATTAAAAAACACATTTATTGAGGCTAGGATTCATACAGTTGCTCACCCAACACAGCTTTAAGCCACTCCAAGATAGAAGTCTTTGTAATGAGCTTGTTTAAAATATCCGAAACTATCATTTGAGCTTCCTTGTGTTTTTCTCCAAGAATATCAATGCTTTCTTGAGTTTTCTTTGCATCCCTCCTGGTATTAGCAAGTGTCTCAAGTACATGTCTGTTTACACAAAGCAAAGCTTAAGTACACTGATTGCAAATGAGAAAAAAAATGTCTCTACCAATATATATATATATATATATATATATATATATATATATATATATTTAAACTATTGTCAGTCAGTATTTTCGAAACCATTGCATACACTATATTGTGCAAATGTACACAATAATACTGTCCATGATGTACACAATATTGAACCTGATTATGGTTCAGGCCCAGAATCAATCCATCCCAAGAATTGCAACAACGACTACTGTACAAGGGCCCTCATTCCGAGTTGTTCGCTCGCTAGCAGATTTTAGCAGCATTGCACATGCTAGGCCGCCGCCCTCTGGGAGTGTATCTTAGCTTAGCAGATTTGCGAACGAAAGATTAGCAGAATTGCGAATAGAAAATTCTTAGCAGTTTCTGAGTAGGTCCAGACTTACTCCTACACTGCGATCAGTTCAGCCCGTTTCGTTCCTGGTTTGACGTCACAAACACGCCCTGCGTTCAGCCAGCCACTCCCCCGTTTCTCCAGACACTCCCGTGTTTTATCCTGGCACGCCTGCGTTTTTCCGCACACTCACAGAAAACGGTCAGTTTCCGCCCAGAAACACCCATTTCATGTCAATCACACTCCGATCACTTCAACGATGAAAATTCTTCGTTCGGACGTGAGTAAATCTACTAAGTTTTGTGCTAAAATACTTAGCGCATGCGCACTGCGTACCATGTGCATGCACATTTTTGCCTTAATCGCTCCGTTGCGAAAATCGGCAACGAGCTAACAACTCGGAATGACCCCAAAGACACGTATGTGAATTTACCTTTCCATCTCACAGCAAAATATATTCTGAATAATTCTCCATTGAGCGTTGATAGCAAATTGGTGTGAAAAGAAGCTTTGTATTTATGGGTTGCTGGATCATACAAAGCTGTGTAGCAAAGTGAAACCAAATACTTACTTTAACTGATTATTAGTATTGTGGTGTTCTTCCACCCTCTTTAGGAATATATGCTGAAAGTTACTCAGAAATACTTGTAATGTGCTGGGACCAACAAACACTTTATCTGTTGCTGTTGTCGTTTCCTTTGAAATTAGAAGCTTGATTCTCTCCTGGATTAGAAAAGTTTAAATAATTGTAAATAATCAACAGTATGTCAGCTAGGGGAAGCATAGCTTCTAATGATCTCAGTGCTGAAGGAGAGTTTACAGTACAGTTGGATCCAATGCACCTGTACAACCGGGTGGTCTTCAGTATGCTGAATGTCGGGATCCCGGCGCACAGTATACCGGCGCCGGAATCCCGACACCCGGCATACCGACAGCTATTCACCCTCGTGGGGGTCCACGACCTCCCTGGAGGAAGAATAAAATGCGCGCCACCGTGCCCGCAGCGTGGTGAGTACAGCGAGCCCGCAAGGGGCTCCTTTGCGCTCGCCACGCTGTCGGTATGCCGGCGGTCGGGCTCCCGGCGCCGGTATGCTTGTCGCTGGTAGCCCGAGAGCCGGCATACCGTACTACACCCGTACAACCAACATATACTGTATAGGGCATACTTACCTACTCTCTCGGACTCTGCGGGAGACACCCAGTTTCTTGGGTAGTCCCCCGCAGCCCCAGAAGAGTGGGCACCGCTTCCGCATTCTACTTACTTCCTAGTGAAGTGGGCAGAATGGGGATAATACGGCGAAAATCACGGACCAAATGGAGGGAGTGGAGCCTAATGACGCAATTATATGCAAATTGCTTCATTTCAGTTCTGCCTCCTATGCAAATATCACCCACTCCCGGACTTTTCCATATGTGTGGGCAGGGCCTAATGACGCCATTAGCTCGAACCCCGCCATCATCCCCACCCACCTGCTTCTCCTCTCTGGGCATCTCCTGGAGAGGAGATTAAAGAAGTCGGCAAGTATGGTATAGGGATATGTGGTGAACAGTGCTTTTGACTGAATTGGCTGTAGCTCCCCACTCAAAGACATTTACAATATGCGTACTGAGAAGTAGTTATTATTATTATTATTATTATTTACAGGGCGCCACAAGTGTTTCGCAGCACCGTACATACGGCAGACATTAGAACAATACAGGGTACACAGAACGTAACATTACAGTAACAGAAAAACTAAAACTGAGCACAGGTAAGAATTAGCAACACAATTCTCAGCACACACTACAGCCGAGATGAAAGGAAGCAAAGGAGTGGTCATCATACTACTGGGGGCAGCCAGCCACTGGAAGAGATAAACAGTAATGAGCGAGAGGAGGTGCATCTATAGACAATCACTACTTAGGCTGTAATTGAAGTGTGAGAGAAGAGGGTTGTAGGAACAGGAGGGAAGAGGGCCCAGCTCCAAGGAGCTCACAATCTAGTTCTTCCAGTCCATCTATTTTTCATTGGCAGCTCAGTTTGGTGTTGGTCCCAGGGGACATAGAAGACTAGAAGCACATGCTTGTGCTGTATACCTGAATAATGTCTTTGCAGTAGGGAAGCGGAGTAGGACATACATCCCCCATTTGACAGGTGTCCTTTCCAGTGTTAGGGTTGCAATCGCCAGCCCATGGAACCTGGTTATTTTCTTGGAGCAAATAATTATGAATCAAAGAAATAGCCAATGCAACTTTATCTCTGAAAAACACAATGATAAACAAGAGTCAGAGAGGTAAACATGTTTGTTTCTACTGAGCTTTATTTCCGATCATTAAAAATGCATTGCTATTGAAACAAATACTGTGCTATATAAAAGTATATGAATAATGCAGAGAATTTTCCATGAATACTGATTTATTTAGAATAACACACAAGCAGTCTTCATACCGTGTCTCCTCTGTGTGGCCCTCCATAATCCTGTGTTGCATTATGTAGTGTTTGGCTTCCCTTTTAATAACATTTTGTGACCAGCTGTCAATCCAAATGAACTGGCAGCCACTTAAAAATCCAGGATATTTTCTGAAATAAAAATATGTACATTAGAAACATATGGAGATCTATAATGTAGTTCCAACTTCCAATTCAGATGTGGGTGTGTGCCAGGGTAACACATTCTTCACAGTGAAGCTGTAGGTTTTACAAATGTCTACATGTAGAGGCAGCAACTCATAATAAGCTGACAGCTAACTCATCCTCTAGGATAACCTTGTCTGTACCAATTCCTTTCTTAAAATCTTGTGGAACACTGTACATAGTTACAAGTGCTATAGAAAGTTTGATCCCACACTTTTTAAGGGTTGGGATTGTTTTGCTGGCGGTTGGTATCCTGGAGGTCAGCACACTGACCCTGGGGTCCCAGAGGTCAGAATGCTGGCAGGGGGGAGTGCAACGGAGCCACGCAGCAGGCTTGATGGCTCGCTACAGGTTTTATTCCCACTCTACAAGTGAGAATAATCCCTGTGTGTCAGCATACCAACCATCGGCATTGCCAGCGATTGGGATCTCGACGTCGGCATCCTGACCGCCGGGATCACGACCGCCAGTCATGTGACCACATCCCGTCTTTCATATACAAAAACAAGGTGGATGGTCCACCTATGAAGTTTAATGGCCCGCATTTGTAGTAGAGTAATTTACACAATAACTGTATATGATTGAAGAATGAAAAAAGCCCAGAATAATCTAAATGAACATTATCGGGTTAAATTGAGAGCATGAATAATTGAATAAACATGCATAAACTCTTAGCGGCATATCTAATTAGTCACAGGATTTACCCCACAGCTAATTGTTAGCGCTGCCTGATTCAATTGACCCCCTCACGCTAAGAAACAGGATTTGATATTTGCAGTCTAAGGAGCTGTGAGGAAAAATGTGCGTTAAATGCATCTTCTGCATTTAAGGTGTGGGACTCCCATTATACAGAATCAGTTGGTTACTGCTCATTGCAATAGGTTTTACCACGCGGGGAAAAGGATAAATAATTGAATAGCTCTGGCCATTAAACCTGGAGCTTTACCTGTGCGGTAAAACTTGAGCATGATTATATATGCCCATTAGAGGGTGGTAGATTCTTTAGCCTAAATGGCTGAAGCCAAATGTTCCAAACAGTGGTCTTAAAGGTGCATACACACGGTGAGATTTAGGCTAACCCCGATACTCACTGTGCGACAGAAGGGCCGATGGCCACGTGGGCCGGTCCAGCCGAGCAGCAGCAGCAGCAGTTTGCTTCCGAGCCGAGCAGAGGCGGATTTACCGCTAGGCAACCAAAGCGGTTGCCTAGGGCCCGGCGGATCCCAAGGGGCACGAAGCGGGCCCCCCCCCCCCCGGCTGTGTCACTGAGACACGCTGCCGCTCAGTCCGGCGGCAGCGTGTCTCAGCTGTCAGGAGAGGAGAGCGCGCCAGCGCGGCTATGTCTGGAGGCGTGTAGCGGACTTCAAACCAGCCGCCGGTTTGTGAGCCAATCAGAGCTCGCGGACCGGCAGCCAATCAGGATCCGCCGCTGCCGGCCCGTGAGCTTTGATTGGCTCACAAACCGGCGGATAGTTTGAAGTCCTACACGCCAGCGCCAGACATAGCCGCGCGCCCACGTTCTGAGCTCTCCTCCTGACACCCTCACATCACAGCTGGAGGAGCAGCAGCAGCAGCAGTGCAGCAGCGGTAAGCAGCTGCAGCACTGATGTGGGGGCAATTGTATACCTGGCACTGTGGGGGCAATTGGCTGGCACTGTGGGGCATTTGTATACCTGGCACTGTGGGGGCAATTGTTTACCTGGCACTGTGGGGCATTTGTATACCTGGCACTGTGGGGGCAATGGTTTACCTGGCACTGTGGGGGCATTTGTATACAATTGCCCCCACAGTGCCAGATCCACAATTGCCCCCACAGTGTCACACACACAGTACCTCTATGGGACACACTCTGTCTGATTGGTCTTCGGTTCATACTTTGATTGAATTTCGGCTCATACTTTGTGGTATAATGTGAAAGGGGCACCAGTACTAGATAGTATAAGGGGTCCTACTATTGTGGTGCATAATGTGTATAAGGTGTATATGGTGTGGTAAACTACACTGGACACACCCCATTTTGAGTGACCACGCCCCTTTTCTGGAGCGCGCAGGCTTAGTTACAACCTTTATTTTTCCATACCCCCACTTCAACATTTCCACTTCAACCAATGGTGGTGTGTATTTTAATACAGAATGATGTGCACTTGTATGTTGTTATAATATTAATTATATTTGTAAGAGCATAGACTAAGAAGTAGGAGGAGGCGGGAATAGTAAGGGGAGGAGTCAGATGCTGACACAGAGGTGGGCCTGGGTGCTTCAAAAATGCCAGGGCCTATTTTTGGTCCCAGTCCGGCCCTGGATACAGGCTTTGTCCGATCTTGTCTAAGTGTCAATTTTGACCATCTTTTCTACGAGATAGTCAAAATTGACTTGCCTGCCCAGTCTATCTAGGCTTGCGATACCGAGCACACGGGACCGCGCATCGGGATCGCAAGGTGACTTTCACCTTGCGATCTGCACTAACTTTCCTTACGATTTTGACTATACAGTCAGAATCGTAAGAAAAAATCTCACCGTGTGTACACACCTTAAGCCATGTCAACCATCAACAAGGACATGAACACTCAAGTGTAATAAAAAGTTCAACATGTTCTTAGTCGCTTCAAAAATTTACCTTGCAGCAGTTTTCAGAAGCTCATGATGTGGTGGAATGCATACCATTATCCGCAGATATGATTTAACTTGAGAAATAAGATACTTGGCTGGGTCAAAACCATGATGTGGATGTTTCCTCCGTAGTGCTGGTCCCAGAACCTACAGAGATATGTATAGTTATGTTTTGTGCTATTATCAGTCAGCCATTAAATAATTTCTGTAATCTAATCATCCCTTGGGAAAGAATATGGACTGAGAAATTTTATTTACAAGAAACATGCCTCAACAAGCTTAGATAGAGAGATAGATAGAGAGAGAGAGAGAGAGAGAGAGAGATTTTTATATATTATTGTTATTGCCACAGCGCTGAATTTTTCAGACAGGCTTCTCAGCCCAATAAAGCTTACACTGTGCCTGGGAAAGCAAGTCAGCTTGTCCAAGAGCTGAGGATAGTATTTGTACAGAGCTTACATGCAACTTTTGGCCCTCCTCCTCGCCAACATAGAAGACAAATCATTGTATCCATTGTAGGATACATGTGTGTATGTTATACAGATGGAAGATGATGCTGTTGTGGCCATGACACACTCCAATAATGGGGGGGAGGGTGAAAGTACAATAGGTATGAAGACAGTTTATTTTGTTTCCATCCTGTATGTAAATGTTATTAGCCAATCTCCTTAAACGTAAGCTGCAATGTAGATTTGGGGGTGCTAGAATTATTTCATGCACCGTGACATTTATAAATGCTCCCTCGCATGCTGCCTTCATCAGACGCTTGCCACTGACTAAAGCTTAGGGAATCGGCTCAACAACAATCAGTGGGAACAGGAATTGTACTTATGTATTCTGCAGAGGATAGCTTTTTTTCTGTAATTGTAAGCAGCTATTTTTAAATTGCTATTTTTAATAAAGCATTACAAACAGTATTACACTATGGCAGCCCTGTATGGGTACTAATTCATTTGTCTCTATTGAGATGACTACATTGCACTGTGAGACTGTGTGCATATGGATACAAAGGAGTTAATGGGGCTGATTCTGAGTCGGACTAAGATAGGACAGCGTCTCTTTCCGTAGTCACACCTGTGACGTTATGCTTACACAGCTACACAGGCTTTGCCTGGTGTATGCGTCAGAACGTGCAATGACTGAGACACTCACTGTCAGTTTCCGTAGATGCTGAAATATTGCATGGTGCGTCTTTAGACGTATAATCAAAACTTACACTTGCCCTATGTACAGTTTCTCTATCTGAGTGTGGCCTCCTATGTGAGCAGTTCAGATTCTTTATAAGCAATCGATTTCAGCACCATGCTTGCAATATTCCTATGTATTTTTAGCCGACCCCCTGTTAACTCCCATTTGCTATCCAGGAATGCCCCTTACTACTGTGTCTAAATTTGATCTGTGACTCTGTAAGAATAAGGGACACATGCGCAGTGTGCAGAAGGAAAAATATTGGCCGTTTGCGTGAATACCGGCATAACATGTGACTATGATTAAGGCCCAATGAGGGCAAAGTATAACTTACTTAGGGAACACAAATGTAGTGAGGTAGTAGTGCAGCAGATATGTTTTACCTCCAAAACTCCCCATTGGTTAATTCGTGTTAGAGTACAAAATGGTTTGAAATACAAGTTATTACATTGTTTATTGTTTTCCTCATAAAAATCATATCAGGTTACAACATATCATTACATCGCTGCAGGATTCACACCTCAAAGACCTTTAGAACATTAATTACGTGTACTACTTACTAACATGTTTAATGAATTCACATTTGATTTAAAGCTTGATGCTCACATATGTAAACTGATGCTAGAAACGGAAGTCTCTTATACACTGTATACATTATGTATGCTGGGTGCTGTGCACAAGTCCAGAGCCGGATTAACAATGGGGCGGATGGAGCTGCAGCTCCAGGTCCCCCATTGAAAATAGGCCCATAGGATCTCCTGCATTTCTGCCAGTGTTAACAGGGAAAAAGTTTTTCCTGTCACCACCAGCCCAGCATCTGTTTCTCTGCCCCCTCCCCTTTTGTGTCTCTGCCTCTCCACTTGTATCTCTACCCCCTCCCCGCCTGTATCTCTGTCTTCCTCCACACCTGTGTCTCTACCCCCTCTCCACCTGTGTCCCTACCTACCTGTATCTCTATCCCCTCCCCACCTGTATCTCTGTCTTCCTCCACACCTGTGTCTCTACCCCCTCTCCACCTGTGTCCCTACCTACCTGTATCTCTACCCCCTCCCCACCTGTATCTCTGTCTTCCTCCACACCTGTGTCTCTACCCCCTCTCCACCTGTGTCCCTACCTACCTGTATCTCTATCCCCTCCCCACCTGTATCTCTGTCTTCCTCCACACCTGTGTCTCTACCCCCTCTCCACCTGTGTCCCTACCTACCTGTATCTCTATCCCCTCCCCCCCCTGTATCTCTGTCTTCCTCCACACCTGTGTCTCTACCCCCTCTCCACCTGTGTCCCTACCTACCTGTATCTCTACCCCCTCCCCACCTGTATCTCTGTCTTCCTCCACACCTGTGTTTCCACCCCCTCTCCACCTGTGTCCCTACCTACCTGTATTTCTACCCCCTCCCCACCTGTATCTCTGTCTTCCTCCACACCTGTGTCTCTACCCCCTCTCCACCTGTGTCCCTACCTACCTGTATCTCTATCCCCTCCCCACCTGTATCTCTGTCTTCCTCCACACCTGTGTCTCTACCCCCTCTCCACCTGTGTCCCTACCTACCTGTATCTCTATCCCCTCCCCCCCCCCCTGTATCTCTGTCTTCCTCCACACCTGTGTCTCTACCCCCTCTCCACCTGTGTCCCTACCTACCTGTATCTCTACCCCCTCCCCACCTGTATCTCTGTCTTCCTCCACACCTGTGTCTCTACCCCCTCTCCACCTGTGTCCCTACCTACCTGTATCTCTACCCCCTCCCCACCTGTATCTCTGTCTTCCTCCACACCTGTGTTTCCACCCCCTCTCCACCTGTGTCCCTACCTACCTGTATCTCTACCCCCTCCCCACCTGTATCTCTGTCTTCCTCCACACCTGTGTCTCTACCCCCTCTCCACCTGTGTCCCTACCTACCTGTATCTCTATCCCCTCCCCCCCCCTGTATCTCTGTCTTCCTCCACACCTGTGTCTCTACCCCCTCTCCACCTGTGTCCCTACCTACCTGTATCTCTACCCCCTCCCCACCTGTATCTCTGTCTTCCTCCACACCTGTGTCTCTACCCCCTCTCCACCTGTGTCCCTACCTACCTGTATCTCTACCCCCTCCCCACCTGTATCTCTGTCTTCCTCCACACCTGTGTTTCCACCCCCTCTCCACCTGTGTCCCTACCTACCTGTATCTCTACCCCCTCCCCACCTGTATCTCTGTCTTCCTCCACACCTGTGTCTCTACCCCCTCTCCACCTGTGTCCCTACCTGCCTGTATCTCTACCCCCTCCCCGCCTGTATCTCTGTCTTCCTCCACACCTGTGTTTCCACCCCCTCTCCACCTGTGTCCCTACCTACCTGTATCTCTACCCCCTCCCCACCTGTATCTCTGTCTTCCTCCACACCTGTGTCTCTACCCCCTCTCCACCTGTGTCCCTACCTACCTGTATCTCTATCCCCTCCCCACCTGTATCTCTGTCTTCCTCCACACCTGTGTCTCTACCCCCTCTCCACCTGTGTCCCTACCTACCTGTATCTCTACCCCCTCCCCACCTGTATCTCTGTCTTCCTCCACACCTGTGTCTCTACCCCCTCTCCACCTGTGTCCCTACCTACCTGTATCTCTATCCCCTCCCCACCTGTATCTCTGTCTTCCTCCACACCTGTGTCTCTACCCCCTCTCCACCTGTGTCCCTACCTACCTGTATCTCTATCCCCTCCCCCCCCTGTATCTCTGTCTTCCTCCACACCTGTGTCTCTACCCCCTCTCCACCTGTGTCCCTACCTACCTGTATCTCTACCCCCTCCCCACCTGTATCTCTGTCTTCCTCCACACCTGTGTTTCCACCCCCTCTCCACCTGTGTCCCTACCTACCTGTATCTCTACCCCCTCCCCACCTGTATCTCTGTCTTCCTCCACACCTGTGTCTCTACCCCCTCTCCACCTGTGTCCCTACCTACCTGTATCTCTATCCCCTCCCCACCTGTATCTCTGTCTTCCTCCACACCTGTGTCTCTACCCCCTCTCCACCTGTGTCCCTACCTACCTGTATCTCTATCCCCTCCCCCCCCTGTATCTCTGTCTTCCTCCACACCTGTGTCTCTACCCCCTCTCCACCTGTGTCCCTACCTACCTGTATCTCTACCCCCTCCCCACCTGTATCTCTGTCTTCCTCCACACCTGTGTTTCCACCCCCTCTCCACCTGTGTCCCTACCTACCTGTATCTCTACCCCCTCCCCACCTGTATCTCTGTCTTCCTCCACACCTGTGTCTCTACCCCCTCTCCACCTGTGTCCCTACCTACCTGTATCTCTATCCCCTCCCCACCTGTATCTCTGTCTTCCTCCACACCTGTGTTTCCACCCCCTCTCCACCTGTGTGCCTACCTACCTGTATTTCTACCCCCTCCCCCCCTGTATCTCTGCCTTCCTCCACACCTGTTTCTCTGCCCCTCTACACCTGTATATTTGCCTTCCTAATAGGCATTATTAGTTTGGTCGCATACTCCCATATATCGGCCCAGTGCACATGCACAGGGCCCACACTTTGCGTGCGTGGGCATGGAAATACGATCAAATTTCCGAAATACAAACGCCTCTGCCTAATTGACAGGCAGAGGTTTTTGAGAGGTGGTCGGGGTGGCAATGTGGAGTTGTGGGGGCGTGTCATCAGAAACGGAGGTGGGTCAGGCTGTTTTTCGGTGGCAGCAGCGTGACGTCACACGCGGCCACTGTGATGGGGAAAATAGCAGTGGCCCGACTGCCTTCCCTTATTCAGCAATGTAGTTGCAATTGAATTGCGATCACCTCGCTGGTGCCATTAGCATGCTGGGCGGCCTTGCCCTGTGCTGGGCTGCCCCAGCATGTGACTGCTAGCAGCTGCAGGTTTGTTAAATTAGCAAAACTGCCTCTGACGCTGGTAGCCGTTGGCACCGCATGCGCTGTGCAATCTCAGGGTATTTTTCATAAAAAATACCCTGAGAAATGTGATAACCGGATTCACAGGGACAGAGCTTGCTGCATGCGATAATTGATACATGCTTGCGATGTATTTAGTCATCTCGATGCGATTTTGGTCGAATTTATCACATTCCATAGACATTACGGGTTGTGATAAATATGCCCCAGAGGGGAGATGTAGTGATATAGGGAAGAGATGTAATGTGGGGAGGAAGTGCAGTGATGTAGCATGTCACCACACTCCCCTGCCCTCATGGGAAGAAATTCTCTGTGGCGCTAATCACACCCACTGCGCGGCGTGCAATAGGTCCTTCATAGATTTCAGCTCCAGGCCCATGTAGACCTTAATCTGGCATTGCACAAGTCATACATGAATACAGGAAATTAATATGTAACAGAGGAAACTACTATCAGGCTACATCACAGGTGGTCATTCCGAGTTGATCGCTCGCAAGCTGCTTTTAGCAGCTTTGCACACGCTAAGCCGCCGCCTACTGGGAGTGAATCTTAGCATAGTAGATTTGCGAACAAAAGATTAGCAGATTTGCGAATAAACAGTTCTTAGCAGTTTCTGAGTAGCTCGACACTTACTCTGCCACTGCGATCAGTTCAGTCAGTTTCGTTCCTGGTTTGACGTCACAAACACACCCAGCGTTCACCCAGACACTCCCCCGTTTCTCCAGCCACTCCCGTGTTTTTCCCAGAAACGGCAGCGTTTTTTCGCACACGCCCAGAAAACGGCCAGTTTCCGCCCAGAAACACCCACTTCCTGTCAATCACACTACGATCACCAGAACGAAGAAAAAACCTCGTAATGCCGTGAGTAAAATACCTAACTTAATAGCAAATTTACTTGGCGCAGTCGCACTGCGGACATTGCGCATGCGCATTAGCGACTAATCGCTCCGTTGCGAAAAAAAAATAACGAGCGATCAACTCGGAATGACCACCTATATGCTAAATGAAATCTGACATTTCCAGAAGCCATGTATCCAGCCAGTCTCTGCTCTAACACATCTTAGTTCATTTCTTTGTCTTGTGCGGGATAATACCATTGGTGTCTGTTCTAACACCTACCTGCAGGAGATCATTCATCTCCTCTGTAGTGAACAACGATGCATATTCCCCACAGATCAACAGGCTGTTAATGGCATCTAGGCAGCTGTCAGTAGCCAGTTCTTCTGCCTGTCACATATTGTACGTACATAAGACACCATTTGCATTAGTATAATACAGTACAAAAATAGCCTTATTTAAAAGAGCCAAGATGTAGATTACATACACAGGAAAATATAGGCTAGTTTGAAAAGCAATACAATACAAATACAATACAATACAAATACAATACAATACAAATACAATACAAATACAATATAATACAATACAGTTGCAAATTGAACTAATTCTGAGTTATTGTCAGTGTGGTTATTAAACATATAAAAAATGCATTTATCTAGGTATAAGAGTGAGCTCCTGTGAGTACCTCCTGAAAGCTTCTCTCCTTTACAAAGATAGACATGATTCAGACATGTGCAGTAGATATATCCTGGGAATGAGGCCTGGGCACCATTTTGCCAGAGACCGGCACATGCGCAGTAGACTATGAGGTCTATTTACTAAGCCTTGGATGGAGATAAAGTCGCTGGAGATAAAGTAACAGCCTGTGATATGGTAGTTAGGAGTCGATTGGCTGGTACTTTATCTCCAGCTACTTTATCTCCATGCAAGGCTTAGTAAATAGACCCCTCTGGTACAAAGCTAGAGTTTACAGTGCTGCCTCCAGCTGCTGACAGACGCCCGCAAGGACCTGCACAAGAGCCCCCTCTTCTCTTAATCTGCCCCTGCATAAATAGTACTGTGCATGTACTGCGCCATCTTGTCACTGTGTACAGTGTAGTGATGAGCGGGTTCAGTTCCTCGGAAACCGAACCCCCCCAAACTTCACCCATTTTACACGGGTCCGAGGCAGACTCGGATTCTCCCGTATGGCTCGGTTAATCCGAGCGCGCGGAACGTCATCATCCCGCTGTCGGAATCTCGCGAGATTCGGATTCTATGTAAGCAGCCGCGCGTCGCCGCCATTTTCACTCGTGCATTGGAAATGTTAGGGAGAGGACGTGGCTGGCGTCCTCTCCGTTTATTAATAATATTTGTGCTACTGCAGTGCTTATTGCTTAATTGTGGGGACTGGGGAGCAGCTGTATTATATAGGAGGAGTACAGTGCAGAGTTTTGCTGACCAGTGACCACCAGTATACGTTGTCTGCCTGAAAAACACTCCATATCTGTGCTCAGTGTGCTGCATATATCTGTGCTCACACTGCTAAATTGTGGGACTGGGGAGCAGCTGTATTAGGAGGAGTACAGTGCAGAGTTTTGCTGACCAGTGACCACCAGTATACGTTGTCTGCCTGAAAAACACTCCATATCTGTGCTCAGTGTGCTGCATATATCTGTGCTCACACTGCTTAATTGTGGGGACTGGGGAGCAGCTGTATTATATAGGAGGAGTACAGTGCAGAGTTTTGCTGACCAGTGACCACCAGTATACGTTGTCTGCCTGAAAAACACTCCATATCTGTGCTCAGTGTGCTGCATATATCTGTGCTCACACTGCTTAATTGTGGGGACTGGGGAGCAGCTGTATTATATAGGAGGAGTACAGTGCAGAGTTTTGCTGACCAGTGACCACCAGTATACGTTGTCTGCCTGAAAAACACTCCATATCTGTGCTCAGTGTGCTGCATATATCTGTGCTCACACTGCTTAATTGTGGGGACTGGGGACCAGCTGTATTATATAGGAGGAGTACAGTGCAGAGTTTTGCTGACCAGTGACCACCAGTATACGTTGTCTGCCTGAAAAACACTCCATATCTGTGCTCAGTGTGCTGCATATATCTGTGCTCACACTGCTTTATTGTGGGGACTGGGGACCACCAGTATATTATATAGGAGGAGTACAGTGCAGAGTTTTGCTGACAGTGACCACCAGTATACGTTGTCTGCCTGAAAAACACTCCATATCTGTGCTCAGTGTGCTGCATATATCTGTGCTCACACTGCTTTATTGTGGGGACTGGGGACCACCAGTATATTATATAGGAGGAGTACAGTGCAGAGTTTTGCTGACCAGTGACCACCAGTATATATAGCAGTACGGTACGGAAGGCCACTGCTCTACCTACCTCTGTGTCGTCAAGTATACTATCCATCTAGATTCTATACCTGTGGTGCATTTTAGTTTTGCAGTTTGCTGACAGTGACCACCAGTATATATAGCAGTACGGTACGGAAGGCCACTGCTCTACCTACCTCTGTGTCGTCAAGTATACTATCCATCCATACTTGTGGTGCATTTCAGTTGTGCGCAGTATATATAGTAGTGGGCCATTGCTATTGATACTGGCATATAATTCCACACATTAAAAAATGGAGAACAAAAATGTGGAGGGTAAAAATAAGAATTTACTTACCGATAATTCTATTTCTCTGAGTCCGTAGTGGATGCTGGGGTTCCTGAAAGGACCATGGGGAATAGCGGCTCCGCAGGAGACAGGGCACAAAAAGTAAAGCTTTAGGATCAGGTGGTGTGCACTGGCTCCTCCCCCTATGACCCTCCTCCAAGCCAGTTAGGTACTGTGCCCGGACGAGCGTACACAATAAGGGAGGAATTTTGAATCCCGGGTAAGACTCATACCAGCCACACCAATCACACCGTACAACTTGTGATCTAAACCCAGTTAACAGTATGATAACAGCGGAGCCTCTGAAAAGATGGCTCACAACAATAATAACCCGATTTTTGTAACTATGTACAAGTATTGCAGATAATCCGCACTTGGGATGGGCGCCCAGCATCCACTACGGACTCCGAGAAATAGAATTATCGGTAAGTAAATTCTTATTTTCTCTATCGTCCTAGTGGATGCTGGGGTTCCTGAAAGGACCATGGGGATTATACCAAAGCTCCCAAACGGGCGGGAGAGTGCGGATGACTCTGCAGCACCGAATGAGAGAACTCCAGGTCCTCTTTTGCCAGGGTATCAAATTTGTAGAATTTTACAAACGTGTTCTCCCCTGACCACGTAGCTGCTCGGCAGAGTTGTAATGCCGAGACCTCTCGGGCAGCCGCCCAAGATGAGCCCACCTTCCTTGTGGAATGGGCCTTAACAGATTTAGACTGTGGCAGGCCTGCCTCAGAATGTGCAAGTTGAATTGTGTTACAAATCCAACGAGCAATCGACTGCTTAGAAGCAGGCGCACCCAACTTGTTGGGTGCATACAGTATAAACAGCGAGTCAGATTTTCTGACTCCAGCTGTCCTGGAACATATTTTCAGGGCCCTGACAACTTCTAGCAACTTGGAGTCCTCCAAGTCCCTAGTAGGTGCAAGGCACCACAATAAGCTGGTTCAGGTGAAACACTGACACCACCTTAGGGAGAGAACTGGGGACGAGTCCGCAGCTCTGCCCTGTCCGAATGGACAAACAGATATGGGCTTTTTTGAGAAAAAACCACCAATTTGACACTCGCCTGGTCCAGGCCAGGGCCAAGAGCATGGTCACTTTTTATGTGAGATGCTTCAAATCCACATATTTGACTGGTTTTAAACCAATGTGATTTGAGGAATCCCAGAACTACGTTGAGATCCCACAGTGCCACTGGAGGCACAAAAAGGGGTTTGTATATGCAATACTCCCTTGACAAACTTCTGGACTTCAGGAACTGAAGCCAATTCTTTCTGGAAGAAAATTTACAGGGCCGAATTTGAACCTTAATGGACCCCAATTTGAGGCCCATAGACACTCCTGTTTGCAGGAAATGCAGGAAACGACCGAGTTGAAATTTCTTTGTGGGGCCTTCCTGGCCTCACACCACGCAACATATTTTCGCCACACGTGGAGATAATGTTGTGCGGTCACCTCCTTTCTGGCTTTGACCAGGGTAGGAATGACCTCTTCCGGAATGCCTTTTTCCCTTAGGATCCGGCTTTCCATCGCCATGCCGACAAACGCAGCTGCGGTAAGTCTTGGAACAGACATGGTACTTGCTGAAGCAAGTCCCTTCTTAGCGGCAGAGGCCATAAGACCTCTGTAAGCATCTCTTGAAGTTCCGGGTACCAAGTCCTTCTTGGCCAATCCGGAGCCATGAGTATAGTTCTTACTCCTCTACGTCTTATAATTCTCAGCACCTTAGGTATGAGAAGCAGAGGAGGGAACACATACACCGACTGGTACACCCACGGTGTTACCAGAACGTCCACATCTATTGCCTGAGGGTCTCTTGACCTGGCGCAATACCTGTCCCGTTTTTTGTTCAGACGGGACGCCATCATGTCCACCTTTGGTATTTCCCAACGGTTTACAATCATGTGGAAAAAACTTCTCAATGAAGTTTCCACTCTCCCGGGTGGAGGTCGTGCTGAGGAAGTCTGCTTCCCAGTTTCCATTCCCGGGATGAAACACTGCTGACAGTGTTATCACATGATTTTCCGCCCAGCGAAAAGTCCTTGCAGTTTCTGCGATTGCCCTCCTGCTTCTTGTGTCGCCCTGTCTGTTTACGTGGGCGACTGCCGTGATGTTTTTCCCACTGGATCAATACCGGCTGACCTTGAAGCAGAGGTCTTGCTAAGCTTAGAGCATTATAAATTTACCCTTAGCTCCAGTATATTTATGTGGAGAAAAGTCTCCATACTTGATCACACTCCCTGGAAATTTTTCCCTTGTGTGACTGCTCCCCAGCCTCTCGGGCTGGGCTCCGTGGTCACCAGCATCCAATCCTGAATGCCGAATCTGCTGCCCTCTAGAAGATGAGCACTCTATAACCACCACAGGAGAGACACCCTTGTCCTTGGATATTGGGTTATCCGCTGATGCATCTGAAGATGCGATCCGGACCATTTGTCCAGCAGATCCCACTGAAAAGTTCTTACGTGAAATCTGCCGAATGGAATTGCTTCGTAGGAAGCCACCATTTTTACCAGGACCCTTGTGCAATGATGCACTGTTTTTAGGAGGTTCCTGACTTGCTTGGATAACTCCCTGGCTTTCTCTTCCGGGAGAAACACCTTTTTCTGGACTGTGTCCAGAATCATCCCTAGGCACAGCAGACGTGTCGTCGGGATCAGCTGCGATTTTGGAATATTTAGAATCCACCCGTGCTGATTGTAGCAGTACCCGAGATAGTGCTACTCCGACCTCCAACTGTTCCATGGACTATGCCCCTATCAGGAGATCGTCCAAGTAAGGGATAATTAAGACGCCTTTTCTTCGAAGAAGAATCATCAATTCGGCCATTACCTTGGTAAAGACCCCGGGGTGCCGTGGACAATCCAAACGGCAGCGTCTGAAACTGATAGTGACAGTTCTGCACCACGAACCTGAGGTACCCTTAGTGAGAAGGGCAAATTTGGGACATAGAGGTAAGCATCCCTGATGTCCCGGGACACTATATAGTCCCCTTCTTCCTGGTTCGTTATCACTGCTCTGAGTGACTTCATCTTAATTTGAACCTTTGTAAGTGTTCAAAAAAAAAATTTTTTAGAATAAGTCTCACCTAGCCTTCTGGCTTCAGTACCACAATATAGTGTGGAATAATACCCCTTTTCTGTAGTAGGAGGGGTAATTTAATTATCACCTGCTGGGAATACAGCTTGTGAATTTTTTCCCATACTACCTCCTTGTCGGAGGGAGACCTTGGTAAAGCAGACTTCAGGAGCCTGTGAAGGGGAAACGTCTCGACATTCCCATCTGTACCCCCGGGATACTACTTGTAGGATCCAGGGTTCCTGTACGGTCTCAGCGCCATGCTGAGAACTTGTCAGACGCGGTGGAACGCTTCTGTTCCTGGGAATGGGCTGCCTGCTGCAGTCTTCTTCCCTTTCCTCTATCCCTGGGCAGATATGATCTTATAGGGACGAGAGGACTGAGGCTGAAAAGACGGTGTCTTTTTCTGCAGAGATGTGACTTAGGGTAAAAAACGGTGGATTTTCCAGCAGTTGCCGTGACCACCAGGTCCGATGGACCGACCCCAAATAACTCCTCTTCCTTTATACGGCCCTACTGTGCCGTTTGGAATCTGCATCACCTGACCACTGTCGTGTCCATAACATCTTCTGGCAGTTATGGACATCGCGTTTATTCATGATGCCAGAGTGCAAATATCCCTCTGTGCATCTCGCATATATAGAAATGCATCTCTATAGTCAATAAAATACTGTCCCTGTCAAGGGTATCAATATTTTTAGTCAGGGAATCCGACCAAGCCACCCTAGCTCTGCACATCCAGGCTGAGGCGATCGCTGGCCGCAGTATAACACCAGTATGTGTGTATATACTTTTTATTATATTTTCCAGCCTTTCAGCTGGTCCTTGAGGACGGCCCTATCTATAGACGGTACCGCCACTTGTTTTGATAAGCGTGTGAGCGCCTTATCCACCTTAAGAGGTGTTTCCCAACGCGCCCTAACTTCTGGCGGGAAAGGGTATACAGCCCATAATTTTCTATCGGGGGGAACCCACGCATCATCACACACTTTATTTAATTTATCTGATTCAGGAAAAACTATGGTAGTTTTTTCACATCCCACATAATACCCTCTTTTGTGGTACTTGTAGTATCAGAAATACGTAACACCTCCTTCATTGCCTTTAACGTGTGGCCCTAATAAGGAAAACGTTTGTTTATTCACCGTCGACACTGGATTCAGTGTCCCTGTCTGTGTCTGTGTCGACCGACTAAAGTAAACGGGCGTTTTAAAACCCCTGACGGTGTTTTTGAGACGTCTGGACCGTACTAATTGTTTGTCGGCCGTCTCATGTCGTCAACCGACCTTGCAGCGTGTTGACATTATCACGTAATTTCCTAAATAAGCCATCCATTCCGGTGTCGACTCCCTAGAGAGTGACATCACCATTACAGGCAATTGCTCCGCCTCCTCACCAACATCGTCCTCCTACCTGTCGACACACACGTACCGACACACAGCACACACACAGGGAATGCTCTGATAGAGGACAGGACCCACTAGCCCTTTGGAGAGACAGAGGGAGAGTTTGCCAGCACACACCAAAAACGCTATAATTATATAGGGACAACCTTATATAAGTGTTTTCCCTTATAGCATCTTTTTATATATAAGCATATCGCCAAATTAGTGCCCCCCCTCTCTGTTTTAACCCTGTTTCTGTAGTGCAGTGCAGGGGAGAGCCTGGGAGCCTTCCCTCCAGCCTTTCTGTGAGGGAAAATGGCGCTGTGTGCTGAGGAGATAGGCCCCGCCCCTTTTTCGGCGGCCTCGTCTCCCGCTCTTAACGGATTCTGGCAGGGGTTAAATATCTCCATATAGCCTCCGGAGGCTATATGTGAGGTATTTTTAGCCAAAATAGGTATTCATTTGCCTCCCAGGGCGCCCCCCTCCCAGCGCCCTGCACCCTCAGTGACTGCCGTGTGAAGTGTGCTGAGAGGAAAATGGCGCACAGCTGCAGTGCTGTGCGCTACCTTTAGAAGACTGAGGAGTCTTCTGCCGCCGATTCTGGACCTCTTCTTACTTCAGCATCTGCAAGGGGGCCGGCGGCAAGGCTCCGGTGACCATCCAGGCTGTACCTGTGATCGTCCCTCTGGAGCTGATGTCCAGTAGCCAAGAAGCCAATCCATCCTGCACGCAGGTGAGTTCACTTCTTCTCCCCTAAGTCCCTCGTTGCAGTGATCCTGTTGCCAGCAGGACTCACTGTAAAATAAAAAACCTAAGCTAAACTTTCCTAAGCAGCTCTTTAGGAGAGCCACCTAGATTGCACCCTTCTCGGCCGGGCACAAAAATCTAACTGGCTTGGAGGAGGGTCATAGGGGGAGGAGCCAGTGCACACCACCTGATCCTAAAGCTTTACTTTTTGTGCCCTGTCTCCTGCGGAGCCGCTATTCCCCATGGTCCTTTCAGGAACCCCAGCATCCACTAGGACGATAGAGAAATAGGGAAAGATAAAGATCCACTTCCACCTCGTGCTGAAGCTGCTGCCACTAGTCATGGCCAAGACGATGAAATGCCATCAACGTCGTCTGCCAAGGCCGATGCCCAATGTCATAGTAGAGAGCATGTAAAATCCAAAAAACAAAAGTTCAGTAAAATGACCCAAAAATCAAAATTAAAAACGTCTGAGGAGAAGCATAAACTTGCCAATATGCCATTTACGACACAGAGTGGCAAGGAACGGCTGAGGCCCTGGCCTATGTTCATGGCTAGTGGTTCAGCTTCACATGAGGATGGAAGCACTCATCCTCTCGCTAGAAAACTGCAGTGCCACTCCTAGATGGGCCAGGTGTTTGTGTCGGCCACTTGTGTCGCTTAGCTTAGTCACACAGCGACCTTGGTGCGCCTCTTTTTTTCTTTGCATCATGTGCTGTTTGGGGACTATTTTTTTGAAGTGCTATCCTGTCTGACACTGCAGTGCCACTCCTAGATGGGCCAGGTGTTTGTGTCGGCCACTTGTGTCGCTTAGCTTAGTCACACAGCGACCTTGGTGCTCCTCTTTTTTTCTTTGCATCATGTGCTGCTTGGGGACTATTTTTTTGAAGTGCCATCCTGTCTGACACTGCAGTGCCACTCCTAGATGGGCCAAGTGTTTGTGTCGGCCACTTGTGTCGCTTAGCTTAGTCACACAGCGACCTTGGTGCGCCTCTTTTTTTCTTTGCATCATGTGCTGTTTGGGGACTATTTTTTTGAAGTGCTATCCTGTCTGACACTGCAGTGCCACTCCTAGATGGGCCAGGTGTTTGTGTCGGCCACTTGTGTCGCTTAGCTTAGTCACACAGCGACCTTGGTGCGCCTCTTTTTTTCTTTGCATCATGTGCTGTTTGGGGACTATTTTTTTGAAGTGCCATCCTGTCTAACACTGCAGTGCCACTCCTAGATGGGCCAGGTGTTTGTGTCGGCCACTTGGGTCGCTTAGCTTAGTCACACAGCGACCTTGGTGCGCCTCTTTTTTCTTTGCATCATGTGCTGTTTGGGGACAATTTTTTTGAAGTGCCATGCTGCCTGACACTGCAGTGCCACTCCTAGATGGGCCAGGTGTTTGTGTCGGCCACTTGTGTCGCTTAGCTTAGCCATCCAGCGACCTCTGTGCAAATTTTAGGACTAAAAATAATATTGTGAGGTGTGAGGTGTTCAGAATAGACTGAAAATGAGTGGAAATTATGGTTATTGAGGTTAATAATACTATGGGTTCAAAATGACCCCCAAATTCTATGATTTAAGCTGTTTTTGAGGGTTTTTTGTAAAAAACACCCGAATCCAAAACACACCCGAATCCGACAAAAAAATTTCAGGGAGGTTTTGCCAAAACGCGTCCGAATCCAAAACACGGCCGCGGAACCGAATCCAAAACCAAAACACAAAACCCGAAAAATTTCCGGTGCACATCACTAGTACAGTGACATAGTAGTAGATATGTGCGGCGGACACTTTTCGTGTTTTGTGTTTTGTTTTGGATCTGGATCCCCTCTCGTGTTTTAGATCTGGATTGGTTTTGCCAAAACCACCCTTTTGGGTTTTGGTTTTGGATCTGGATGATTTTTGAAAAAACATAAAAACAGCTAAAATCACAGAATTTGGGGGTAATTTTGATCCTACGGTATTATTAACCTCAATAACATTCATTTTCACTCATTTCAAGTCTATTCTGTAAACCTCACCTGTTTTTAGGCCAAAAGGATGTACCGAGGCCGCTGGATGAGTAAGCTAAGCGACACAAGTGGGCGGCACAAACACCTGGCCCATCTAGGAGTGGCACTTCAGTTGCAGACAGGATGGCAGTTTTAAAAAACAGGCCCCAAAGAGCACATAATGCAAAGAAAAAAAAGAGGTGCAAGATGGAACTGTTTTGGACCCTACCACCCACCCATATGCTGTTTAAACAGGATATGCAGTTTATTAAACCCATCATTTCAGCGACAGGTGGTCCCGCTGGAAAAAGCTCGCCAAGTTCTCTGAATCATAGCTAGCTACAAAAATACCACCTCCATATTTGATGAATTTTCACATTATGAGAAGAGGCAAGAGGAAGAGGACAGTGTCAAGAAGGTGATTAAAAACGCAATCAGGAACAAGACACAGGCTTTCACCTCCACTCCTATATTGGTGTAGAATAGAAAGGACTTCAACCAAGCAAATATATAATTACTAATTACCACATTACTGGACAAACTGAAAAACTAGGGGCCAAAGCCCCCAAATTGTACCCCCTTCTTCATGTTCAGGGATTAAGATAATCTCGGATTGAATGCTGTGATGCAAATCAACTGGTGTATACCACAGGATCAAAATTGGATATTTTCCCCTCCATGAAGTCTGGAGACTTATTTTGAGAAAATCTCGTGGGTTTCTTTTTTTTACATTTTTTTCATTGCATTTTTATTTACATCTTTTGTGGCAGATGCCTTATTTTTGTTTTTCACAGCTCCCAGTTACACGCATGTGAGCATACCTGTGTGTCCCAGTTACACGCATGCGAGCATACCTGTGTCTTGTTTATTTTTCTTCATATTTTATTTTTAAATAAAGCAGCCCCTAAGATGTTTTATCAGCCTCTCCTGAGCAGCCCCGGGTGGGGCAAGTTGAGTTAAAATGGGTTTAGTAAAGTACTAAGCACAACTGTGCAGTGATTTTTTTTTTATTGAACCCCTTCCCTAGTGGAGCTTACCACTCTACAGTCGAAACTCATTTCATACTATAAGTAGGACTGTGAAGCAATGCTAACCTCTGTGCCCACAGCATGCCTCAGTCTGGCAAGCCAGACATCTTTCTGGCTGTAAACCACCATGAGACTCCATACTGGGCCTTATTCAGTTTTTACCTCACAGGAGCTCCTGGCCCATCTAATGCTGCAGTGCAATGGAAAGCTGATGCAATGCAAGATCACTAAAACGCTGTTCTTCTAACACCGCGAGGACTTGCAATAACCCTACGCAGCCCTTAGAAAAAGAAGATCCCTGTACAACAAATGTGCATCTTCCAAATAAATAATCCCAAAATGTGGAACATCAATAATAAATCAAAATTAAGGTTGACTAACTGGAGCCATTCATTTGAGTGAGTTCCTAACATTAAATAATTGAGAAGAATCTCTCTTTAATGCTCCGGCAGAAAATCTCACTTTTACCTCTCCAGCAGTTGCGCTAGATTATGATTCAGTCTCTTCTAATTGACACTGACTTGGGCCACAAATGTGGTCTCCCCCCACTTTATGAATAGTTTCCATTTCCAACTTTGCGGCTATTTTTCACAAATCTGTTTGTGATGTTGAAGCTTGTTTCATATCTGCTCTAGGCTTTAATTTAAACCTATTATCAAGAACAGCAGTACCCCTGGAATTATACAGCAGCACCCCTGGACTTATACAACATAGGCAGCACCCCTGGAGTATTACACAGCACAGCAGATAGGTAACAGCACCCCTGGACATAAACGGCAGTGGGGCAGCACCCCTGGACTGATAGGGCAGAGGGGCAGCACCCCTGGAATGATGTGGCAAAGACAAGACGTTAAAGATGGAATTGTCTTTGGGCCCCCCAACCCACCCTTATGTTGTATAAACAGGACATGCACACTAACAAACCAATAATTTCAGCGTCAAAGTCTGCCATACGAATGTGGCTAAAATGATTGTTTGTTTGGGCCCCCACCAAAAAAAAGCAATTAATCTCTCCTTGCACAAACTGGCTCTACAGTGGCAAGATGCCGTCCTCATCCTGAAATCCCCCCCTTCCTTCAGTGTTTACATCCTCATCCTCACAGTAAAATAATATTCAAACAAAACCACATCATTTGGGTGTCAGTGGACTGTTTATGTTATTACCCAAAGTTTCTGAACTTGACAATGACTTATGATGAATGCGCTGCAGGGGACGTATAAGGGAGGATGTTCCTAGTTGGTTAACATCCTTACCCCTACTTATTATGGATTGACAAAGGCAACAGATGGTTTTACACCTGTTGTCCGGATCTGTGGAGAAATAATTCCACACCGAAGAGACTTTTTTGGTATTTTGCCCAGGCATGACAATGGGCTTTTTCATTCCATGGCCAACAACTGTCTCCACTGGTGCCTTATTCAAACAAACTACATCACCATCAGAATCCTCATAATCAACTTCCTCCGCAGCGCCAGCTACAACCATATCCTCCTCATCCTGGTGCACTTCTACAGTGACATCCTCAATCTCAATATCAGCAACTGGACTGGTGGTGCTCCTCCCGGCACTTGCAGAGGGTGTGCAAATGGTGGTAGGAGCCTCCTCTTCCCATACAGTCTTGGGAAGGTCAGGCCTAGACATCGTAACCGTGAACAGTGCCAGCACCCCTGTATTTTCACAACACCCCTGTAATTTTACAAAATACAAGACAAGGCCAGTTTACATTTATTTTCACTGCACCCCTGTATTTTACAGCATACAGGGCCAGTGTACTTTTATTTTAACAACAGCACCCCTGAATTTTTACAGCATACAGGGCCAGTATAATATTTAGACAGCAGCACCCCTGTATTTTTACAGCATACAGGACAAGTGTGCTTTTATTTTAACAACTGCACTCCTGAATTTTTACAGCATACGGGGCCAGTGTAATATTTAAACAGCAGCACCCCTTTATATTTAAGGCATACAGGACCAGTGTGCTTTTATTTTAACTGCACCTCTGATTTTTAACAGCATACAGGGCCGGTGTAATATTTAAACAGCAGCACCCCTGTACTTTTACAGCATACAGGACCAGTGTGCTTTTATTTTAACAACTGCACCCCTGAATTTTTACAGCATACAGGGCCAGTGTAATATTTAAACAGCAGCACCCCTGTATATTTACAGCATACAGGACCAGTGTGCTTTTATTTTAACTGCACCTCTGATTTTTATCAGCATACAGGGCCGGTGTAATATTTAAACAGCAGCACCCCTGTATTTTTACAGCATACAGGACCAGTGTGCTTTTATTTTAACAACTGCACCCCTGAATTTTTACAGCATACAGGGCCAGTGTAATATTTAAACAGCAGCACCTCTGTATTTTTACAGTATACAGGACCAGTGTGCTCTTATTTTAACAACTGCACCCCTGAATTTTTACAGCATACAGGGCCAGTGTAATATTTAAACAGCAGCACCCCTGTATTTTTACAGCATACAGGACCAGTGTGCTTTTATTTTAACAACAGCACCCATGAATTTTTACATCATACAGGGCCAGTGTAATATTTAAACAGTAGCACCCCTGTATTTTATACAGCATACAGGACCAGTGTGCTTTTTAACAACTGCACCCATGAATAATTTTTACAGCATACAGGACCAGTGTACTTTTATTTTAATAGCAGCACCCCTGTTTTTTTTACAGCATACAGGACCAGTGTACATTGATTTTCACTGCACCCCAGAATTATTACAGCAAACAAGACAGGGTCAGTGTACATTGATTTTACTGCACCCCTGAATTTTTGCAGCATACAAGACAGGGCCAGTGTACACTGATTTTACTGCACCCCATAATTTTTGCAGCCTACAAGACAGGGCCAGTGTACATTTATTTTACTGCACCCTAGAATTCTTACAGCATAGAAGACAGGGCCAGTGTACATTTATTTTACTGCACCCCAGAAATTTTGCAGCGTACAAGACAGGGCCAGTGTATATTTATTTTACTGCACCCTAGAATTATTACAGCATACAAGACAGGTCCAGTGTACATTCATTTTTCTGCACCCCAGAATTTTTGCAGCATACAAGACTGGGCCAATGTACATTTATTTTAACAACAGCACCCCTGAATTTTTACAGCATAGAAGACAGGGCCAGCACCCCTGTCTTCTTCTGTACCAGTGACAGCCAGGACAGCACCCCTACCATCACAGTGACAGGACAGCACCCCTAGAGAGCACACACTTACCCCACCCGAAGCCACCACCCACAGAGAGAGTCAGCGGTCTGTCTCCATCACTCTCAAAGTCCGTAGTGAAAATGGTGGCAACGTGTGGCTCCTTATATGGAATCCAAAACCTGTGAGAATCCGACAGCGGGATGATGACGTTTTGCCTCGTTCTGGTTTCCGAGTCTTGAGTGAAGTCCAGAGCCGGACTTGGATTCTGGCTCGGAACGGGATGTTCGGGGGAGTTTGGTTCTCTGAGAACCGAACCCACTCATCTCTACATAGTAGGAGACAAATGTCTCCCCCTTAGCTCCAGAGAGATTATGCTTTTTACCTGCTTTTACCAATGTTCTCGCAACCCTGCACCACTACCAATTACATGTACAGACACCAGCTGGTGACCTGCTTCATGCTATATCCAGTGTCCAGCTGTACTGGATTCAGTATGATTTACCAGAGGCTGGAATGCCGGCTGTCAATATACAGTACCATTAGGGGCATCCCGGCCACCAGTATGCCGGCAGCGTGGCAAGTGCAAAAAAGTCCTCTTGCGGGCTTGCTGCACTTGCCACGCTCTATAGGTGTTGTGGACACCCACAAGTGGGAATAGTGCTGTAGCGCCGGTATTCCGGCTGGCGGCATTGCCAGCTGGTGTGATTCCGGCGTCGTCAATGCCGGCAAATTAAACGTATCCCGCTATACCTACTATCCTCAGCAAACCACTTCCTGGTTAAGCCACTGGACTGTTAATTGTGAGTATTATACAAGTCCAGTGGTAGTAGCGATGCATGCAGCAAAGTACCGATGTTCATACTGCGCATGTACAATATGGGTCTAAGACGATGATTGCACTATGGCATCAGACTGTCAGTGACTGATACTCTGATGCCATGTGGGGGTGGGGAGGGGCAAGGCCAGGATCCCCTGGCCTCTTTGTTGTGGCTGCAGAAGCCAGCTTGCGTGACCCCATGGGTCACGCATTTGGCTGATGGTGTCACAGGTGATCCGAAACTGAGTCTCGGATCAGTAATGCATGCGCTGCATTACCATATTAGTGCTATCTCTGCTGCTTCCATGTAACTCTGTCCACATCTGAATCAGGTACAATGTCAGGACACATTCCTGGTGAATACTGTACATACCTCTGCCATACCACCGCATGTATACACATATTTCCAACATTTATTTGGCATTATATGATATGTTCCACTTCATTAAATGTTACTTTGTAAAGAGAATTTGCTCAGTTGCCCAGAGAAAAAGAACAGACACTAAGAATATATTATACACAGAATTGTGCTGTGCAGTTTGTCAGGACTGAGAAATAGGGACTTTTGTAGGTATCAACATTTCCTGGAACAAATCTTTAAAACCTTGGACTGTCACTGGGACAATGGTAAAATATGGATACCTGAAAAATGGTACATTCCATAGCTGCCAACCGTTTTCTCTAACACCCTACAGCTGACACATGGCTTCGTCAGCATTATTTCTAAATTCGTTTAACAGCCAGTTTAGTATTGCTTGCTTCTCAGTGAGTACAATGTGTGACATATGCAGCAAAGCTGCCATATAACATATGGCTAGCTGTCTATAAGCTTCTTTATAAGCTTCGGCTTTGAGCAGTGTCTGGGGGAACAGAGAAACCGTAACATAATCCAGATGCTTTGTATTAAATTCACTCAAAGGCTCTCTGGAAAACCATTTGTGTTTTTTCACATTTCCATGATTATTATCTCGCAATACAAAGAGTCAGCCATAAAATATATACAAACAGCTGTAAATTTCACTTGCCAACAATATGCAGCAAAATATTAACAGGATGTAAAATATATACTTAATTAATTAATAATAATAAAAAAAATCTAGTTTCATTTAAAAGAAAAACTCAGCCTAAAACATAATTCGCATTATGGGGGTCATTCTGACCCGAGTGCACACTGCAGTTTATCGCAGCGCAGCGACTGGGTCAGAACTGCGCATGGCGCCGGTGCATGCCAGACGGCCGAAGGCCGTCCCTGAGCTATGATCGCCTCTGCCTGATTGACAGGCAGAGGCGGTCGCTGGGGAGGGGGGTGCGGAACGGCGGTGTTTGGCCACCGTTTCGAGGGCACGGTCCAGCCAACACAGGCTTGGTCGGACCGTGCGGGTGGCGGGCCGCAGCGGCTGCGTGATGTCACCCGCACCCGCTGCGGGCAGGAGAGCATGGAACTAGATATTTAAATGACAGTAAAGTTGGGGTGTGCTCCTTTAGGCAGGAGGAGTGGGTCCAGGTTTAGCATTAGCCCCCAGGGGCAATGGTGCTGAGCTGTTAGATCACTGGCAGATTACATGGAGCCTGTAAGTGTGGTTGGGAGATGAGAGCACACCATAATTACCTTACTAACCTGTGAGGGAGAGGTCAGTGGGCAGTGCCAGGGTGACACAAGTCACATCATTCTAGCCCAGCAATCCTATTGCACAATTCCGCAAAGCAGGGGACAAGGCCAGGATGATGAGATTCTCTGCACCACTCCCCACATTCTGCCCAGTTCAGTAGGAAGAGAGTAGGATGCGGGAGGGTGACTTGCTCTCCTTGGAGTCCTAGGAAACGTCTCATACGTTGGGAGTCTCATGGACAATCCTGGGTAGTAGGCAATTATGCAGCACAAAAAGACTAACAGGGGTCATCTTTCTAATGCATTTTCTAGTATGCAAGATAGCATGCTGATTAATATTGGCATCCATATGGGACAATGAAGATGTATGAGGAATATTGAGGAGGCTTTAAGGTGATTTATTTCTGCTTTTGCTGGCAGGTTTCACCACAGACCAGCTTCCCACAAATGGCTGCACAAAAGTCTGCTTGGGTTTACGTCACAAATGTAAATCTATGAATTAATAATTTCAGGTTTTTTAAAACGGCGGACCTGATTCTCAGTTGCGCGCAAAAGCAAACGCAGCAGTGTTTGTTGGTGTTTGCACGTGAGCGAGGTTATGTAAATAACCTACAGACTCCTTCCCTTGTGTACATCCGTGCAGCCCAATATGCAAGGACTGAGATGCCCACTATCAGCACCTGTGCACGCTGATTAATGAGTCCTTATCAGTGACATGCGGTGGGGTGAGGCAGGTGAGGCAGAGCCTTTCCTGTCATACTTATGTTTAAACCAGAGATTTGACTGAATAAAGTATATGAAAAATACTGATAATATGTTTGAAATATCTTCTTTGCATTATTCTAATAATTTTTATAGCTAAAACTCTGGAGTAACAAGTCTATGGCAGGTGAGGCAGTGCCTCCTTCCTATCTTTTCCACACATCTCTCATCAAAACTCACCAAATTTCCAGGCATTTATAATGCTGCTCCTTTGTATAATGCCCAGATATACCATTTGGCTCATATATTGCATGTAAATCTGGCTCTGGGGTTAGCCAGTGCCTCCCGAGCCATTTACCTCACCGCACGTCCCTGGTCCTTATACACTACTGTTGGTCGCACCATCACAACTTGCGCCAGCCCACTGGAAGGTGTAGTTTCTCCGTCTGATTACAGCCTCCTACCCTTGTATTAATACGCACGCGACACTCCCATAATATGCCCTAATGGACATTCATAACAGACATGCAGTTTATTTCACACATTTTAGTGTTTTTGTCAATGTAAATTATAGGAGAAAGTTTAAAAAACAAGCCTGTAGCAGCCCCTGCTGTACACATTAGAAATTGCACTGCACCAGAAAATGTGGATTAGTTTTCTATACAGTATATACAGTACATACAGTATATAAAGAGGTGAGTAGTTATTCACTTCGATCAGCGGGTACATCAGTTTGGGATTCAGTCTTTAGGTCGACAGTAAGTAGGTCGGCACTGTCTAGGTCGACCACTATTGGTCAACAGTAAGTAGGTCAACATGGTTTCTAGGTCGACAGGGACTCTAGGTCGACATGTTCTAGGTCGACATATCAAAAGTTCAACATGAGTTTTAAAAAAAATCTTCATTTTTTTTTACTTTTTCATACTTTACGATCCATGTGGACTACAATTGGGAACAAGGCACCTTGCCTGAAGCATGACGAGAGAAGCGAGCCATGCGAGGTGACACGTGCACTAACAAGGGTTCCTGGTCACTGTATGGAGAAAAGTACACCAAAAAATGTAAAAAAACTCATGTCGACCCTTTCTCATGTCGCACTAGTATATGTGGACCTAGAAACATGAGAGTCCCTGTCGACCTAGAAACATGTCGACTTACTGTCAACCAATAGTGGTCGACCTAGATACTGTCGACCTAAGTCTAATCTACCTAACATACCACAACACATCAATTTAGGGTGTCAGAAGTCAATAGTATATGGTATGAAGATACACGGCAGTCCAATGCTTGTAGAAAATTACCCAAGTGGCCCTCTGGGTCATGTGACATGTCTCACTGCTTAAGCACATATTACACAAACTTCTCACTGTAGCAAGATTAGGCTGCCAGTGAGGGGAAGAAAATCAACAGGGTTTTTCTTGGAGCTCATAAAGGAGTTCTGCCATGTAACCCTTCTAACGAGTGATGTGCTGCATGTGTGCAGCCTATACAAAAACACGTCCTTATACTGTATATCTAATGGAAAGACACAGAGACATACAGTATCATGTGGCAGAAAATAACTATTTATTTATACACATTATAGAGAAAAACTTTATGGTGGCAATAAAAAAAGATGTCTAGAATCAGTGCAGCCTACATGCGTTGCTGGCGGGATCCAATCAGGATCCCAGCGTTCAGGATCCCGAAAGTCAGACACTGCTCGAAATCCCGACGTCGGGATCCAAACATGTATCTAAATGCTGTTATCGGGCCTTCAAATGGCCGAATCCTGAATGAACAACTGCCAGGATTCCGCACTGGTTAGCCGCTTGTGTGGGGGGGGGGGGTTAGGTTTAGACTGCATGGGGTGTGGTAGGGTTAAACTTTGGGGGAAGGGAGGGCTTGGGTCAGGCTGTGTGGTGGGAGGGTTAGGTTGTCGGGGAGAGAAGAAGGTTAGGTTTAGCCTGCAGGGGGGGGGGGGGGGGTAAAGCCCCATACACACTAGACAAGAAAGTGAAAGATCTCGCTCAGAAGGGCTGATCTGAGCGAGAGCTTTCACAATCTCGTCCAGTGTGTACACTCAATATCATTAACGATGCACGCTCCAGTGCATTGTTAACGACCCCCTCCCTCGTCTAAACGTACAGACGAGGGAGGTCCTCGTTAACGACAGCCATGCTGCAGGTTAGGATCAGGCTGCAGGCTGCAGGTAACGTGGGTTAGGGAGATTACGGATTAGGGATAGTACACTTACCATCTAGGTTTCAGGATCCTGAGCATTGGAATGCTGCTGTTGGTATTCTGCCTGCCGGCATCCCAAGCGCCGGAGTCACAATACTATCCAATTGCTGGCAGATACTGCCAAGGGTGCCATACAACAAAAACAAGCACAACACGAAGGGTATCCACCTCAACCTTTTAACTTGAATACCCACACCTGAGGTTGAGGACAGTGCACTTGAAGTTGAAATTAAACTATTGCACTTAGGTTGATGATCTGCCATTCTCAAAATAGCCAACATTAAGAAGAACTAACACATTTCCAAAAAAATTTGTAAAGGTAGGGTGGGGAAGGTACACAAATCACAGAGGTTTTGGCTTAACAGCCAGAGCCTTATAAAAGCTACCACAAGATACTCCCTCTATAACCTACTTGGCTACCAGGCACACATGACCTGTGCGTTATTAATAGTGTTA
This sequence comes from Pseudophryne corroboree, assembly GCF_028390025.1. Taxonomy (NCBI): domain Eukaryota; kingdom Metazoa; phylum Chordata; class Amphibia; order Anura; family Myobatrachidae; genus Pseudophryne; species Pseudophryne corroboree. Next base: position 429,667,445 of record NC_086447.1, on the reverse strand, counting down.
TAACAACTGTTACCAAATGTTAACAGAGAAAAAGTAAAAACCATGATATTAATTTATAGAATATATTGTAAATGCTACACTGCATGATCTTTCAGAAGTAAACTATTTAACAAGATTTTGTTGGTAGTATTCTTAGTAAAGAAAAGAGCGTGCCATTGCAATGTTTCTTTCATGAACAGCATTAATAGGTTTGGAACATGGCCTGGTCTATACCGGTGATTCAGACATTAACATAAAAAGACTGAAAACAATGACTTTTTGTTTCGACCCCGATTAATGCATTCTGTATTTGTGACTAATAACCTAATAGCAGACAAGTGAGTTGTCCTTTTATCCGGACTGTAATCATACCAGGATTGCTCATAGCAGTCACTGATAAATGCTATGGTAACAGAGCTCAGTCATTTCTAAAAACAAGTCAGCCAATTGTTCCTTTCAAAGCATCACAGTGGCTGCAATAAGGATGATAATTAAGATAATTAAGGATAATTGTAATTAAACCCTTGTCTGACAACATCATATTATAACATTTCAATTGAATGGATGAAATGGACAATGCTTTTGATGTTCTATGTTCTCATCAAGTATAATTTACCTGAAGTCCTTATCAACGTTTGCTACTCAACCCTGGAGGCCATAGCATGGACACTGTAAACTTACAGTTAAGAGAATGGCTGTTGGTCTTCCATCCACAGCTGAGATCTGGAGAGCTGATTTCAGACTGTTGATTAAGTTGTTGTGCCCAGATGTATCCACCACATGCAGTGGTATGTTAGCCACGTAGAGTGCTAGCTTCACTAGGGTAGAGAGGTGGGATCCTACACATCCAACCAACAAAGCATTTCCACTACAATTACAATGAATATTAATATAAGTAACAATGAGAGACATTTATGGAAATAGGTGTATACAAAAACAAAACAGTCGTCTATTTCTTGGCAACCACCCAGACATTTTCTTTCATTTTTGAAGTTTGAGACAAAATAACACAATCTTATTAGTGGCTATGAGTTACAGTGACTTTATTCAGTGAAACTATAATGCCACGAATGATGAAAAATACACATATTAACTATAATACAAATAGATATAAATGGACAAGCATAGGTTTACAGGTGGGCACACATTTGCCGATAAAGTAAACGACATCGCTCATTTTGCCCTTCCTGAGCGACGTCGTTTACCATATCGACTAGTGTGTACGCTGCCCAACGATGAGCGATGCGCGGCCCCGCGGGTCGTTAATGACCTTCGCTAGCGGCCGTGCATGCAGCTCGATTTGGACTATCGTCCAGAAACTGCATGCATGGCCCGGCTGCGGCGTGACATTACTGAGCGATATTGTTTACATATCGTTCAGTGTGTACGCACTGCCAATGACCGCCCCGTCAGGGAAGGGAACACACTAGGCGACAGCACTTACAGAGCACATCGCCCGACTGGCCATGTAAATCTGGAAACTGAAGAACTACATACTGTACAGTATGTGCCAAACGTAGGAGCCCTATACTGACAGTACTTAGCTTGCATGCCCCAAGCCTTCTCTCCAGGAATACAGCACATGCAACAAGTGCAAGTTGCAGTATGTTTAACATGAAATCCAACCACATTGCACTGAACATGCACAGTAAAGCAAACTGGGGTAAGGGGGGAGTGGGGGTGCACCTTGCTCTTAGACTTGCATCTGACTCTATATACTGCACTTAGGCCCTATAGGTGGCAGGAAAAAGAGTGTGTCAAAGATACTTTACCCATTCTCACAAGACAAGACTCTGTGTATACGGATTATTTGCATTACAGCGTTCTCTGATAATTCAATATGGAGCTTTTGGTGCCCAAGCTCCTCATTGTAATGCTGCAGAATGGTCTTCAGGAAATTTTGCGCATCATCCAATTTGTCGAGAGATTGCAGCGAAACCTAGGGGCATGTAGGCAGTATAAGTAGTCATCACAACATTGCATACAATGCACACAGGACACTGTGGGATGTTACCTTGATACTTCTGTTATCTGTACTGGGATGATGAGAAAACTTCATTTCCAGTGGAAATGTTGTAAATATTCTTTGGAGGGAAGATGTCTCTATGTCTGGAAAATACTGATCACAGAAAAAGAAACTACAATGTGTATTGGATTTTTCACTAATCAATACCACTATCTCTAGTAAAAACCAATAAACTACTTCCCGTCATAGCACATCCTGATATAGCAAAGTGCCTCAACCTCTTATTTGTTGTTTCAGACTCCCACCCCCCCATGTGGGTGGTAAATTAATACATGTTTCTCATCAGCACCTGCCCCTGTGGAGCTTACTATCTATATTACCCACCACATTTTGTCAGAATCCAATTAACCTACTAGTATGTCTTTGGATTGTGTTAGGAAACTAATGTACCCAGAGGAAACTAATGCAAGCATGGGAAGAATATATAAACTCCACACAGATAGGGCCTTGGTGGTTATCCAACTCAAAACATCAGTGCTGTGAGGACGTAATGTTAAAAACTATGTCTACTGTGTTGTCCATGCTAATTGGTGTATGAGTGGGTGGGACAACCAGAAGATGTCTGAGATTGTGCCTTCTGATTGGTCCCCCACTACCACACCCTACTGGCAGACAATTGTGAATGTTTTTCCATTTCTATTTTACAAAATAGAGGAGTCCCAGAAAAATGGTTGTATGGGACAGCCCTCAGGGGAAGATGCAGGTTAGTAATACGTAACAATCAGGTGGTAATACAGCTTTAAATAACAATTGTTTCTATAAGTGTTCCATGATGCCAGGGCTGCCTATGCTTAAATATCAGATCATCCAATGTATACCTCTTTGATTGTTTTGGTAAGTTCTGAGGTGAACCAATTGATGTCAGCACGTCGGCACAGCCTGTCAAGTATAGCACAATGGATTTCATGCTGCCAGTATGATACAACAATGCTACGGTCTTCACGATCTTCATTTGGTAGCTTCCGAAGAGACTGCAAAACAACCAAAGCTTCTATGTGATCTCATGGTTTATAAACTATAATAGCACTTTCTGATGTCATTTCTATGTAAGAAATTGTACAGTATACAAGATAGGCATGAGACGTGGTCCTTTTGTCACTATGGCCCTGAGTGTTTTGGTCATGATAAACGCATGTCATATGTCACTGTTTGATACACGTTAGATACCGCAAAGTAGTTACAGTATGATGCTGTATGTTTCTGGCAAGTGGGGAAGGACTACTCCATTTTATGTGTGCTTCCCATAGACATTATCATGCTCTCTGTCCATTACATTTCCAATGTAGAACACATCTGGGAACACGCAATATTCATTTGGTTTCCGTAAAACGTGCACAAATTTCCAAAAATTGTAGTTCCAACAAGTTTGCTAAATCATACTCAACCAGCTGATTATTGTTCAGTGTAGGGGTACATTTGGAAACTTCCCCGAAAACTGAACTACTTCTGTATATAAAAATAAAAATTAATAAAAGTGGTTACCCCGAAATCAGGAGGGAAACCAGCATGGGCTCCCTCTGCATTCAGGGATCGTCGCCCCCCCCCCCCCCTTCCCTCCCCATACACACACACTTTTTTAACCATCCAGTACCAGTGGAATCACAGTTCCTGCCCATTTAAGCTGGTCAGAATATCATTCAGCTGATAGTTGCATGAAAAGATGTATAGTGTATGGCCAACTTACGCCTCTCACTATTACTGTAAGTACAGTAACTCTTTCTTAGTACCTGTCATTTCAGACAAATCACAAACTACACTCCAAATCTATGTGTACCGTATCACATGCATGATACTTATAAGAATGTGTAAAATGGGTTGAAGCTACAGTATAAGTACTGTTTAATTCTATATTCAGCATATGTTGATTCTGGTGTATATACATTATCTACTATATTCATCCCCTATATACACTGTAGTAGAAAAGCAGAGAACCCATGCAGTTTAAATCTAAACTCCTGAATGTAAAGTGTAAGATGGAAGTTAATTGGAAAAACTATGGGGGTGGACATACTGGAGCTATGAAACACATTTGTCCACAATTTGTAACTTGCCCCAACAATATACTGTAGTCATTTCTGCACAGCCACATATTGCATACACGTCAAAGCCACATACAGTATTACATTTGTGTTCCTGACATTACCTGGAAAACTCTACTGATCTCTCTTAAAGAGAACAGATAGTGCTGTCTGCCTGGAGTTGAAGATGGAACTAACACTTTCTTAACACATTCCAAAACATGGCATGAGGCTTTGGCCAGAGACATCTGCAGTTCTTCTTGCAATGAGAGGCCATCCTTATCACCCATGTTTGCCTACATTGAAAAACAACTATGAGTATTTTGATTTATGTGCATTACACAATCCATTACCAAAGCATGTTATATATGTAAGTTATATGTTAATCTACCGACACATTTGGGTCCTCACAAATCATGCCAGGATAGTCCAATTCCAACAAGCTCCCAGCTTATACCCCTTTTCCACTAAGGTAACACGGGTCGCAGCCGTGTCGCCTGACACGGCTGCGACCCGTGCTACAGACCCCTGCAGACAGCGCTCACCAACCCGGCAATTGCCGGGTTGGTGACGCGCTAGTGACGCGGCAGGGGCGGCGCTGGGAGATCACATGATCTTCCAGCGCCGCCTTCCCTATGCACTGTGAACGGGACCGTGTCACCTCAACACGGCTCCCGTTCACACTAGACAGCTAGCCGGGTTGAACACGTGTTCAACCCGGCTAGCTACCAGGGTAGGATTCCCGGATCACTTGATCCGGGAATTTGCCGGGGGACCCGTTTCCACTAGGGAAAAACACGGGTAAATGCGCGCCCCCGCGCATTTACCCGTGTTTTAAGGAGCTAGTGGAAAAACTCACAGGCAATAGTGACCATTGTATTATTAATACCCCTTTTCCACTTACGAGCACGGGTCGCAGCCGACACGGGAGCTGCCCCCTGCTGCGACCCGTGCACGGCCCCTTTCCCATCAGCAGTCACAACCCGGCATATGCCGGGTTGGTGACGCTTCTAGTGACGCGGCAGGGGCGGCGCAGGGAGATCACATGATCTCCCAGCGCCGCCCTTCCATACAGTGTAATGGGAGCCGTGTCGCATCGACACGGATCCCGTTTACACTACAACCCTACCCGGATCAGTCCCGTGTCCTACCCAGGTAAATAGCCGGGTAGGATTCACGGGTCACTTGATCCGGGTTTACCCTTTTCCACTTGCAAAAAACACGGGTAAATGCGCGCCCCCGTGCATTTACCCGTGTTTTTTGAGCTAGTGGAAAAGGGGTATTAATCACCTCTCAATAGTGACCATTGTATTATTTAATCACCATTCTATTATTTAATCAATTCTTTAGATAGTTGGCAAAATGAGACCCTATGATGCAATCATATTAGACTTTTTCTTTCTTACAGGCTATTATTGCAAGTGTATCCCTGAATGAGCCATAAGTGTTCTCACTTACTTCTAGCAGAGAGAAAATGACCTGTTGCAGCTGGGAACCCTCTAGATCCGGAAGATGAAATATGGAAAAATGACGCTGAGGATATAACAGTCATAGGTTAGTAGAAATTCAAGATGACAGCACAATTGTGTTGTGAGAGCAAGAAATAAAATACCACATGGTAGAACTTATAGCAATGTTTGAAATACATTTAAATCAGCATTATGTCATTTAAGGATTTACTGTATCCTGCTTTGTTTATATTACTTGAAATTTGGAGGATAGAGAACATTTGGCATATAGTGCCTGATACACAGGTGGACACAGAAGCAGTTGCGGCTGCGACTTTAGTCGCTACTGCAACTGTATGGTAATGCCATAGCCATTGGGTGTCCTATTTAGTTGTCTGCTGGCCACTGCTCTAATCCATCAATGTGCCCAAAAAGTTGCACCATCGATTGGATATTGGTCATTGGACATTAGAGCAACTCTGTGGTTGCTCAGAATGATTGACAGTACATGGCTACCCGTGCCAGTAGAACTGCGTCTTCTGACAGTCCTGCAATCCTTTCCCCTACCCCAGCTACAGCCACCTCCACAGCTACAGCCATCCTGGGAATGCCTACTGGGATTGCATGTCTCTCCATGCAATTCTGATCTGCATCCCCCAGTGATAACCATCGTGTCGCGCAGAAGTAAAACATTAGGTGCTTGTGTCCATTGTTTTCTAGAGTCCAAGTAGAAAACTGGCCTATGTATTTAATGAGCCATTTGTACTTCTGCAGCTAAAGTGAAGTACACACGGTGCAATAATTGGGCTGAACAGCCGATTCTCTGCTGCCTGGTCTGGTTATTGCACAGTGTGTAAACAGATCTGCCCCTGACATCTGCACAGCTGCACAACGTTTGTCCACTGAGATGAGTCTATAGGTCAGTACTCACGGCCCGATTTGGGAGAGATGTGTGCTGAGCTAACCGCTCAGCACACATCTCTCCCGCCGCTCAGCACAGCACGATGTGTGCTGAGCGTGTGGGGGGAGACAGGGGGCCGCCCATTTCACCCAGCGGGTGAAATGAGCGACCTGCTAGATTGGCCTGCATGGCAGGCCAATCTAGCACCAGCGATAGCGATGCGTGGGGCTGCGCATCGCTATCGCTGTGGGAGGTACACACGGAGCGATCATGCTTAAAATCTAAGCAATCTAATCAGATTGCTTAGATTTTAAGCAGCGATCGCTCCGTGAGTACCCCCCTTAAGTCATGCTGCCAATGTAGTTTATACAGAGATCGTCTAACATAGTGCATTTATAGTGTCATCACAACTATCTTTAGGGACAGTTATCATTCAGACAGAAATTATAATTGAGTACTGTGAACACTGGAAATTAGATGTCAATAGTATTGTTTTAGTTCTCAGGGAAATCATGAATTGTTTCTGTAATCTGCCCAGCGTGTACTCGTTTAAGTTGCTTTTATCCTTGTAGTGTACGTCTTTCAATATATTGATTGTAGTTACATTTTCAGTTGAAATAAACTTAAGAGATCTAGGGGGTCATTCCGAGTTGATCGCTCGCTAGCAGTTTTTAGCAGCCATGCAAACGCTATGCCGCCTCCCACTGTATTTTTGCTAAGCAGAAGTGTGATCGCTTGTATTACAGAGCGGCTACAAAGTTTTATATGTGCAGTTTCAGAGTAGCTCAAAACCTACTCAGCGATCACTTCAGACTGTTCAGTTCCTGTTTTGACGTCACAAACCTGCCAGGCGTTCCCCCAGCCACGCCTGCGTTTTTCCGAACACTCCCTGAAAACGGTCAGTTGTCACCCAGAAACGCCCACTTCATGTCAATCACTCTGCGGCCACCAGTGCGACTGAAATGCTTTGCTAGACCCTGTGCAAAACTACATCGTTCATTGTGCCCGTACGACGCATGTGCGCATTGTGCTGCATACGCATGCGCAGAACTGTCATTTTTTAGCCTGATCGCTGCACTGCGAACAAATGCAGCTAGTGCACAACTCGGAATGACCCCCATAATGTAATACATCGCAGACACATTTTGTGTTCATTAATAAAGCTTCAACTACAACTATGTGCAAAGAGGCAATTTTCTTATGGTGCGCATTGGTCAGCAACAGCAGCAAGTGCGTCTAGTTTATTCCAGGCATAAGTCACATACACTCACATCTCATTTGCAGATATGTTTTTAACCCTTATAGATCTGTGCCCTGGCCTACATGTGTTTACAATTGCATAACCACACCCTTGCTGCACCCAGTCTATCCCCATCCCGCCTTTCCAGGTGCAAGCAGCATAGGTGCATACTGTATGTGTAAGTCACTAATCTGTGCATGCACAGAGCACAATAATGCAATTTATGCTACAGAAACTGGCATCAGCCCCATAGGGGGGATTCAACAAGGTACAGGTTTGTTGCCTGAATAGATCTGGGTTTCACGTCCAGCGCTATTCAATTAATCTGAATTTTTCTGGGTCAACATGCACTACTAACCCATAGATTTTGCACACAGTGTTAGAATCTATGGGTTTCCTGCTCCTGAGGTGGCAAAGAAAAATCCTGCATCTGCTAATTAGCGCACGGGGTTCCTGCAGCTAACTTGAATTGGGCAATGCTTTCAATTAGCTGCGGGGTAAACCATGAGACTAATTGAATCTCCCAGAGTATAAATGAAAGACAGGTTTCTAGTAATGAACCCTAAACTGTTGCACAGCAATATCTTGCAAATTGACCCAGCCATGAATTGTACAATGGGCCTGATTCCGATTTGTATGGAATGCCGGTATTTACACAGCTGACCGATTATCAGACAACTGCGCATGTGTCATGGCTGCATTGCACTCGTGCAAAGATATTTTTGTGATACTGCTCACAGTGAGGATTTTTTCAAAATTTGTACAAAACCATAATAGACATATCGACAGTTGCTTTCAATGTCTAACCTGCGCTAAGTATTCAGACCACCCAAATAAGGTCCAAATAAGACACATTCATTGAAATATGACTGTCTTTAATAGCCTGGAGAGGTAATTAAACATTTTTAAGTGAGCTGTGTTGTAATGACAGGGTCACATTGAACAATATAACGGATTCCTGGCACATTCCTTCAGTGTGTGTAGTTGAAGTTGTTAAATTGCCTCTAACCAGAATACCTTTAGATTTAGATACCTTTAGAGTTAATTTTCCTAACACTTTATTAGACTCACCAATAGCCGTTGAGCTGCAGTTCTCTGTGTGCTGTTGCCATGTTTGGGTAGGCCCATTACTGCCTTCACCAGGAGTCCTTCCAATGTCTGCCACTCAAACGGTTTGTGTAGTCCCACCAGAACATTATCATCGAGAAGCATTCTTAGTAGCTAGATGAGATTATTAGACCACCGTTACCTGAGTTAGTAGCTGAGATTTAAATACCATATTTCAAAAGCAGATTGATAACACAAATGGAGGCTTTTCTTAGTGTAGTATGGTAGACATAAGGTCCATCAGGAAATGAAGTTACAGGTGCGCTGATACAGATGTAGCCATGCCCATCTAGCTGCAATGCGGCATACTGCATGGCGTGCCGGGCTGTGACTATTTGCGGATGGCAATTGCTTCATTAATTCCATTAGGAAATAATGCTGCGATTGCCGGCTGTAAACAGACTCAGCCAGGCATGCCATGCAGCAAGTTGTGTTGTAGTCTCAGCCAGGCATGCCATGCAGCAAGTTGTGTTGTAGTCTCAGCCAGGCATGCCATGCAGCAAGTTGTGTTGTAGTCTCAGCCAGGCATGCCATGCAGCAAGTTGTGTTGTAGTCTCAGCCAGGCATGCCATGCAGCAAGTTGTGTTGTAGTCTCAGCCAGGCATGCCAAGCTAGCCCACCGCAACACAGGGAGATGGTGAGAGCTTCTTTCTGTTTTTTCGTAAGCACAAGTCACCTTTATGGATTCTACCATTCCACATTGCACTTACAGTAATCTTATTTGAATTTTTTAAATTGTGCGTTTTTAAGAATAAACCTGTACTTTTGCACTGTTATACCTTTGCTGTCTATGTTATATCATTACCTAAGGTTACCGCCCCATTTATGGGTAAATTTGGATTTCATTAACCCCACTTGCGTGCGGGGTTTATAATTCAACACTACCGTTTTTATTGTGATTATCGCTGTATATTGTTTTGGCCCATGCCAGGGCCCGTAATACATTCTTACGGATTTAGTGCCAGTGACACCTTGTTCATAATTTTTCTTTTGTATAAATATCTGACAATACTAAATTCTTTTGTCGTATAAACAACCCTTTATGAAGTCTAAGAACACTGTACGCTGTTTACTTAAGAAGTACCGTACGGGTACGCTGGTTGCGTAACGATCGCTCAGCCGTAGGCGAGACGCTCAAGCGTCACGTTCGCTCACGGCCCAGCGATCACAGGACAGCACGTTATTGGCTATGACTAGAGTAATGATTCGCTATGGCGTAGCGGACGCTCGAGACCACGAGGAGATCACCAGCGGCGCAGACGCTCACAGCGCTATATCTTTATGTCTAAACCTTATACCAATGAAATACACAGAATACCTTAATGTGAATACAGGGTGTAAGTGCAACCTTGTGTAACCTGACTAACTACAAAGCTGCTTGAGCGTCACCGACGCTCAAGTGAACACTTAACACTATAGGAAATACACAGATACTGGTTTAGGGTCCAAAGCCTATTAACTGTATTATATCTAATATACTTGTAAAAGGGGATAACAGTACAAATGATACACTACAATATAACAGAGACTTCCTAACCAAATAACTATACAAGAAATACAATACAATACTATGCTGATCTAATACAATACAATACAATACTAGTCAATGGGAGATACGAGAGAAAGAGAAGGGAAAGAGAGAGAGAGACGGAGAGAGAGAGAGATTGGCTCACAGTAAGACAATATGATTACGGAGAGAAACTTACGCACAAGGGTAACGATCGCAAGCGCTTCTGGACAGCCAGCTTCCCGATTATCAGCATTGAGAACCGTTTGATGAGAAGTGCAAGCTGGATGCCACAGGCCCTTCTTTTATGCTACTCACACAATGCAATCTAATGGTCCCTACAATCTCATTGTCCATTGGACGCAGGAATTCGGCTTCGCATTATAACAAAGGTCATAGGTTGATTCATACAGGTGGGCTGTATGTGGTCTTGGTTATGCAAAACAATGGGTGATAACTAACACATTCCTGTCTTCTGGAGAGCTATTGTTTGGCGAATACAAAACAGAATCCTGTCTGGGTTCTGTTCTATATTCATGATGTCCACTTTCAGTTGAGACAATGACATCTCAGCCCTCATTCTCCTGTATACAAATCCAGCCCCATTTGTAAACACAGGTGTTGGCCCTCCTCATTGAGTCTCAAAGCTCAGTGTAATTAAAGGCTATTGTACTCCGTCTGCGGGAAAGATACTGATTTGGAGTACAATTGATCTTCAATTACTATTCCGGTGCTTACCTTATGCATGTAAAGATATGAGGCCCTCCCAACATGCAAACTATTGTTTGGGGGATCTCTGAGGTCAAAGAGCCATTTGAGACCCACTGATACCTGTACTGTTCAGGTGCATGAATAATAAATGGACATAACTTCTTATGTCCATAACTATTCGCACGAGCGATTAATACGCTCCAAACCAACACCGGAATATCGCTAATTAAATACTCTTCCGATGGGTACCAAACACTGCTGCATGACTCTTGTTAGACCCTTCCCACAATACAAAGAGGGATTCCTCAGCTCAGGGACATTCTATATTAACTAAACTTTCAGAAACTATCAAAGGGACCATGATCTACAAACTACATTAATTGTGAAAATATGTAACGATTGGGTCGCACGCTACGACTACATACTCTTTACCGTAAATACGCATACCGATGCGAGCGGGTGCACGCATCAGCGGGTATGCGCTATCACGGGAAAGCGCACGCATGCGCAGCACGGACCAGCATGAGGTGCAAATATGGCAGCGTGTATAGGGATATTTTTCTGACTTTGACAGTCCACCCTTTGGCAGTCAATAATAACTGCCACCTTCTAAAACATTTCAAAAGGAGAAAAATATATGTCAGGGGTTAATTCATTTCCATGGTTGGGTGAGGGAGGAGAGAGGAGTAGGTGTGAAGAGGGTATGACCTAGTGTGATAGCAGAAGCATGTGTGTATGAGTCCATGTTTGGAGGGTCATGTATCATCGTGCCGTACGTGTTGTAAATCAAGCTTCGAGGTATTGCGAAGTATACATTTGAATTCCTTCTTATCCCGTGGTACGGGTCTGTGGATGGGCTGTCAAACTTTACCGAGCTCATTTCGGCTTTCAGTTGTAACAAAATGGGGATGCACATTTTAGTTGATGATACATGAATGGGGGAGGTATGTGGTTGCTGATATCTGTGCCTGTATTCCCTATCGTCTATGTGTGTCATTACCTGAGGGTTGTAGAGATGAAGATAAAGAACACTTATGGAAAATGCAATGATATTCTATGTCAGGGAAATGTACATCTGTCGTTGAAGTTGTGTTCGGTATCTGTTGAGAGTCGTCTTCTTTGCGCTGTATTGCTCCTTGGGCATGAGCAAATAGCTTTGTCAGTGCCATCAGATTTACAAAAAATGTTGGGCTAGCGTGAGTTTAAAAATACTAGGGAAACTGGGGATCCATGGCAAAGTTCATCAAGTGTCCATATCATAGGTTGTCAAAACTTCATCTTTGGTGCTTGTCTGTTGTCTGTATAGCGTCTCGTCAACTTCCTCGTCCAAGGGGGTCTTTGTATCTTGGAGAAAAGCAGAAAAACAGGTGAAAGAAACGGACCGTATAATCGCATTTTCATCACATTCTGGTTTCTATCATTGGGTCATAAATCAAATCCAGGTTAATTACAGTTTCCTCACTCCTCAAGCTCATTACTTTTGTACTTTGTTTGCACCTCATTAAAGCCTGCCCGCATCTAAATATCAATCCAATCGATATAACGACACCCAAGATACATAGTAGAAACTTTCCAACATCCATTATGACTCCTTGAGCCCAGTCTCCCAAACCGGAGAACCAATTTCGCGGGTTCAACCATGACACCCAACCAGTCAGCTCATTACCTACAGCAGCAAGGGTGAGATTGTGTTTTCGACGAAATTCCCACTTCAATTGGAGAATATCGTCCATCTTTTGGTCTATGACCTCTACCGGATCCTCGGTGCTATTTGTGATATACGTGCAACACTTTATGCCGTACTGTGTTGCCAATGTAACACAATATCCGCCTGTTACTGCTGTAAGATAATTAAGAACCATCCTATGCTGAACTAGTTCTGTTTTATAAGCTTGAAGTTCTCTTCCAGTGTATCTAAACGTGTCATCATACATTTCAGTGATATTATCTAACAAATTGGCGAGTGCGGAAATGTATTTATAGTTCATCACTCCTCGAGCGGTGCGAGTGAAATCTAACGCTACCAGAACCTGAATCCCGGTGGATTCATGGATAAGATCAGAGGCCGGATGCTCTAACCTTTCTGACAGTTGTCTTTTAACTCGGTGCTCGTAATGAGTGTGAGTATAAGGAGCTTGGGCACCACGGTGTATGTCCTTCATTTTGTCATGTGTTACAGTCATCACTTCAGGCAATACTTTTCCAATATAACACAATCCTTCAGAGTTTGGGGCAAGCCACTTGTACGCCTTTCTCCCGCATATGAAATATGCGTCATCGGGGAGAACATAAGGGACGGAGAAGGACATTACCATATTACAAACCTTCCAGGTGAAGTCTCCTGACCCTAATTCTTCCATCTGCTTAATGCACGTATCAGTTTGTACGATATGTGCACAGTATCCTGGTGATACTTCTCCAACTCTAGTAATCCTATTCCCTAAGGTGTACCTATACCGGAAAGATTTTCCTCTACTGGCTATGTGGCGTACAAGCTTTGTATCTGTAGGCATTCTATCTGCTCTGTGTGAAAAGGTCATGGTGTGGTTACTCCATGACACTTCCCAATTTCCCGGCTTTCGGGGATTGGAGATGTTGAAACATAAGAGGGACCTATCCACATGGTATTGGTGGAGCTTCAAGCTAGGAGGGCTGGAGATATTAAACCTCCTGTCCACCGGTCTCCCACCATTTAACTCAAGTACCTCCCCTAACGTTAAAGGAAATGGTACTAGCCCTGATTTGCTATGCCCTTGAGGTACTTGAGAACATACCCAACAATCTGTCTCATTTAACACGCTACCCACTAAGGAGTGATAGTCACTCAATGGATGCCGGTCCATATGGTTATTAAAACTGGATTGGCATTATTGTTACCGAGCCTACAGATACAGTTTTCTTTTTGAACTAACAATCCTTCAAAGAAAATGTTTACAGATAACATGGTTGTTAGATCGTGCCCGGTACTCGCCTTTGCTTGTTGGTTTGGTTGATCTTGGAAAACTACGCCTCCATCATCATAATCGGAACCCATTCCAGAACCTCTCTCGACCTCCATGGTACTCTCGCCGGAACAGACTGCTCTGGTCAACATCATGGCCAACAGAAAAATCCGGATCGCAGTCTCTTGGGGCAAGTCCATCTTACAGGAGGAGAAAAGAAGAAATTTGTAAAGGGGGTATAAGAAAACAGTTTGAGGGGGAGAGAACTTGTTACGATAATAAGTTCTCTCGTCTTGTTGTTCTTCTTGTTCTGCTGTCCTCTCAAAGGTGCTGTCTCTCAGTCTTCCAAACGAACATTCTGGTGATGCAATATTCCTTCCCAACCGACGATCTTTCTGTAAGGAGCAAGAATCTGGCATTACCATTGGTCCAACTGAGGGGTGACATAGCATCTTTAAACCATGGAAACATGAGTGGGAAGAGAGAGACAACAAAAAAAACAAAAGAGATAGAGAACAATTCATGTGCATATATACATTACATAACTCGACAATAACCATCAATAAGAAAAGAGAAACAAAGCATTTTTTAAACATTGTCAACATTAAGAAAACATTGTTAGCATTAGAAAAACATTGTCAGACTTATTAGGCTGTCATATCTATGTGTCTAATGGTCTCCTTGTGCAGTCCCTTCCCGCCAGCACCTGCATTACTCCACTGTCTGTATCTGGCCAGAAATACATTGTGGCGGAGGTCATGCTGGGGTTTGGTAGACTTCTGCAAGGACCAAGTGGATATGCAATGTGTGAATTCTTACCACTACTCGTCAGAGATGGGGATAGAGAGAGAGAGAAAAAAACATTTTTCACAAATACATTTACAACTTTTCACCTGGTCATTCCTGTGTCTTCAGTGAATGACCTCCCACTTTATTAACCGCTACCTCAGGCTTGCCTCCATTCCTAATAATCACCTTTCCTGCCTATGTGATCCCTGATTATAATGGTGTGTATTGTAATTTTGCTCATTTCTTGGTCTAGGGGGTCTAACTTTATGTGGGTTATTACAGTTGTTGGCATAATGCCCTTCTCTTCTACAATTGTAACAAATCCTTGGCTTTCTCCATGTGCTAGGGGCCTGGGGTTCCGGTCGACTTGATGCATTCTCTAGTGCTTGGATGTTCAGTGTCATCAGCCGCTCTCCCTGCGCTTCCCTGGTTCTTTTGATATTTCGGTCATGCTCGATAGCGGACTCTCTTAATGCCGCAACCGAGATACCTCTCCAATGAGGTATTGAAGTTTGTACCCTAATTTTTAGTGTGTCTTTCAAGTTGCTCGCTAATACGGACACAGCTACCTCTCTGTGGTGTACATTAGTTTCAATGTCATCTATACCAGTGTACCTAGCCATATCCTGCAGAGCCCGGTGAAAATACTCTTCTGCGGATTCACCTTCTTTTTGTCTTATTGTATAGATTTTATTCCACTTTACTACTGTAGGAAAATATTCTTTCAACTGTAGATTGATTCTTTTTACATTATCTTGGTTATACTTGTTTGTTAGTGGCACTTCCTCATCTAGCTTACAATCAGTGATACATTTCAATGAATCAACATCGGGGGGTAAACATGCCCTCAAAACTGTCCTCCAATCTTTGTTACTTGGCTCTGCAGTATGTCCTAGCACTCTAATGTATCTTTGACAAGCAACTAAGTCTTTCCTGGGATCAGGAAATTCAGACAGAAGTGCTCTTAATTCTGTTCGGGAAAAAGGGCAGTACATGGCGATGTTCCTGACAGGAGTGATTCCTGAAGAGTCAGTTTCCCCATTTGGTACTGCAATTACCCTAACAGGATTAAGTCCAGTAATGTCATTCTGAATTGATTCTATGATATAAGGTACATTTGTTTGTGCGTGATGTATAATACCATACATACCTGTGGACACGACCTCACCTGACCCTCCATTAGGGGGTTTGATTACAGTTTTTTACCGATTGGGTCGCGTCCACCTGGATGTCTTGTGTGATGGCTTCTGGAGGAGGTGCCGACATCGTTCTGGGTTCACTTTCTTGTTGGTGTCCCTGAGGAAAGTTTAACATGGGGTGCGACTTGCATGGGTTAATAGTTGTACATTCAACAGCATTACAATTAGCATTGTTACATTTATCACACTTATTCTTATTATCTGTACTACTGTTGCTAAGAGCATTTTTATTGTTCACCCCTGTGCTTCTCTCCGCAACCACAATCCCCTCCATTGCCACCTCTCCCCTCTCAAGATGAAAGTTAGGTAAGTAAGTTACATTTCTTTGCATTTCACTCTCCTGTTGCCATATCTGTAAACAATCATAATGCTTGATTCGTCTCTTTGCTGATTTGATGAGACCTATCCTTCGCCTTAAATTATGCAACACCTCTGAGTCAAAACTACCTATCCCGGGAAATGGTGCCTTATCCCCCGCAGTCATTCGTGTCCATTCATCACAAAAGGTCTCAGAGTGGGGACCATATTTCCCCCACATTACTAACCGAGCAGACCCTCGGGGTCTGCAAGCCTCTGGAGTCTGAATCCTGACCTCCGACCGTCTCTGTGTTGCGCACTTGGCTGCCATTGTGGACCTTTTTAACACAGAAAAACTTCCTAAAATGCACCAAACACAGAACTTCGTTGGAAATCCTTAAAGCTCTTCCACTGAACTTCTTCTGCTCCGGGTATCCCCGTTCCGCCTTCTAGCAGACACGTGTAGCCGTTGCAGGCCCTATCTCTAGAGATTTTCCTGAGAAAATTCCCTTCCTTTTTCTTTTACACAAATCACGCTTGCATGTGCTCCCTACAACACGTATGAGGGCAAGATTTACGCATGGATATACGACCTCATATCACGTTGCGTTATTGGTCACACATACAACCGTGCGGTCCAATCGTACCACTTATAGACACTTGTTGCCCATAAATGGTAGGATCATTGGAGTCTCCCTACTGTGCTCCAAAACAGCCAGAGCGTAATACAACGAAAACTTTATCACACTCTGTTGCACGTTTTCACTCAGATCGTGCTCATCACGTTCCACATAGATCACAAAGTTCACAAAGCGGGATTATCACATAGATCACAAAGTCCACAAAGTGGGATTCAATACACTC
Source organism: Pseudophryne corroboree (assembly GCF_028390025.1). Lineage (NCBI taxonomy): Eukaryota > Metazoa > Chordata > Amphibia > Anura > Myobatrachidae > Pseudophryne > Pseudophryne corroboree. The sequence continues at coordinate 429,650,417 of NC_086447.1, read as the reverse complement.
ATACCGTTTTCAACCCACTATCATTCTTATAGTTTTCTGATCAGAAAAAAATCATTTCCCGTAGTCTGATAGCTCTCCCCAGAGGTATTACAGTAAAGTAAGGTATTTAAACTAAGTTTTGGAAAGCTGAAATCAATTTGTGCTATTTATCGCCTTGCGTTATTTACCGCGTTGCGCTACTTATCGCTTTGCGTTAAAAATCAACTTGTGGTTTGAGTTACGTGGGCGTACACAGACGCTCCGTCGCGTAATATACGCTGCGTGCGTCTGCCTTTGGATTGCGTACGCAAGTCTTTGTTAGAGACACGTGTACGTAAAGCAAAGATCCACCGTAACACAATATACTTGTATCAATGTAGACGATCCCTGATCATCTACCGCGTACCCCACTGGCTTTGCCTTATCTCCCAGGCAAACCTGTGTGTTTGTCTACACTTTTAACTATTACCTCTATTCTTAAACTATGAAATAACAGCAAGTCTCTTTTAGCACTTTTCTATCAACTATAAAACTGGCAAACAGGATAGTGATATACGAAAAATGAAATACACAGATGGAAAAGAAATGCAGATATATATATGTATGCGTGCGTATATACGCAAGACAGAAGAAAAATAAACAGTTTTAAAAAAAACACAAACGTTTTGTTCTTACCTCCGGTCCCCGGGTTCCTTCAGCACTCTTTATCTAAGCGAAGCAGACGCTTATCCCATCAGCACTGCGAGACAACCTTCCGCCCTTTGCTGGGGGATAATGTCTGCTGATCTACCTAGTGCAGATATGTGAAGGACTGGACGGCCCCCAATTGACAATACTAAATTCTTTTGTCGTATAAACAACCCTTTATGAAGTCTAAGAACACTGTACGCTGTTTACTTAAGAAGTACCGTACGGGTACGCTGGTTGCGTAACGATCGCTCAGCCGTAGGCGAGACGCTCAAGCGTCACGTTCGCTCACGGCCCAGCGATCACAGGACAGCACGTTATTGGCTATGACTAGAGTAATGATTCGCTATGGCGTAGCGGACGCTCGAGACCACGAGGAGATCACCAGCGGCGCAGACGCTCACAGCGCTATATCTTTATGTCTAAACCTTATACCAATGAAATACACAGAATACCTTAATGTGAATACAGGGTGTAAGTGCAACCTTGTGTAACCTGACTAACTACAAAGCTGCTTGAGCGTCACCGACGCTCAAGTGAACACTTAACACTATAGGAAATACACAGATACTGGTTTAGGGTCCAAAGCCTATTAACTGTATTATATCTAATATACTTGTAAAAGGGGATAACAGTACAAATGATACACTACAATATAACAGAGACTTCCTAACCAAATAACTATACAAGAAATACAATACAATACTATGCTGATCTAATACAATACAATACAATACTAGTCAATGGGAGATACGAGAGAAAGAGAAGGGAAAGAGAGAGACAGACGGAGAGAGAGAGAGATTGGCTCACAGTAAGACAATATGATTACGGAGAGAAACTTACGCACAAGGGTAACGATCGCAAGCGCTTCTGGACAGCCAGCTTCCCGATTATCAGCATTGAGAACCGTTTGATGAGAAGTGCAAGCTGGATGCCACAGGCCCGTCTTTTATACTACTCACACAATGCAATCTAATGGTCCCTACAATCTCATTGTCCATTGGACGCAGGAATTCGGCTTCGCATTATAACAAAGGTCATAGGTTGATTCATACAGGTGGGCTGTATGTGGTCTTGGTTATGCAAAACAATGGGTGATAACTAACACATTCCTGTCTTCTGGAGAGCTATTGTTTGGCGAATACAAAACAGAATCCTGTCTGGGTTCTGTTCTATATTCATGATGTCCACTTTCAGTTGAGACAATGACATCTCAGCCCTCATTCTCCTGTATACAAATCCAGCCCCATTTGTAAACACAGGTGTTGGCCCTCCTCATTGAGTCTCAAAGCTCAGTGTAATTAAAGGCTATTGTACTCCGTCTGCGGGAAAGATACTGATTTGGAGTACAATTGATCTTCAATTACTATTCCGGTGCTTACCTTATGCATGTAAAGATATGAGGCCCTCCCAACATGCAAACTATTGTTTGGGGGATCTCTGAGGTCAAAGAGCCATTTGAGACCCACTGATACCTGTACTGTTCAGGTGCATGAATAATAAATGGACATAACTTCTTATGTCCATAACTATTCGCACGAGCGATTAATACGCTCCAAACCAACACCGGAATATCGCTAATTAAATACTCTTCCGATGGGTACCAAACACTGCTGCATGACTCTTGTTAGACCCTTCCCACAATACAAAGAGGGATTCCTCAGCTCAGGGACATTCTATATTAACTAAACTTTCAGAAACTATCAAAGGGACCATGATCTACAAACTACATTAATTGTGAAAATATGTAACGATTGGGTCGCACGCTACGACTACATACTCTTTACCGTAAATACGCATACCGATGCGAGCGGGTGCACGCATCAGCGGGTATGCGCTATCACGGGAAAGCGCACGCATGCGCAGCACGGACCAGCATGAGGTGCAAATATGGCAGCGTGTATAGGGATATTTTTCTGACTTTGACATATCACACTGTTATTGCTGACAGTTGTATATTTTTCACAATGAGTTTCCCACTGTATTTACTTAGTGTGTCTTATTCATATTCTTGGCGGTCTATTGATATTATTGGTAACACTTCTCCTCACACAGTATATGGCTACGTCCGTTACACCATTTGATATAACATCATCCCCTTATTTGCATAAATTTGATACTGCTTGGTATTCACATTAATGCTTATATTTTTATAAGTGCAAACAGATGATTTATAATATATTATATTTCCACCTTCACTGTTATGATGGATGCTGTTGTAGCTGCGCTGTTACATCTCATATCCACCAATAGTGTAATCTATGCTATTGATATTGATATTGGGTCTTGTGGATATAAACAGAAGGGCGACAGCACGTTGTCACTCTGTTGTATTGAGAGCGCTGGCTCCTATCTGGGCTGGGAATTCCCCGCTCTCACTCTCCTCTCTCCGTCTGACGGCTTCCACAAGTGAAGCCGCTGCCGGCAGCGGAGATTGCAGGGGAGAGCGCTCACTTCAGCCAAGTGTAATTCAGCTACACAGAACAATTATGAGGTTACTGACACATTGTACACATATCAATTTCACTTTAAGTTTCTAAACACCGATCGGAAGCAGCCCACGGCCGTTCCTCCTTAGGCTTCCTCAGGGCTCTAACCAGAACCAAAATTTCCATTTCCTTTTGTCCCCCATGTCTAATCCTGATTGGATAGGGAAACTGTCAATCATTCCTCCACTCTATCACTGGAGATCTGTTATAGACCTGAATATGAGGTCTAATCATTAATATAATACTATCCATTCTGTCCATCTAAAATATGCTTTAATTGATTTATTTGTGCATAATGTTATTAAGTAATATTGTAGTTTAAGAATTAATTTAAATAAATACGTTATTATTTTTAGATGAAAATTACGTGGTATTGATATATCCATCCAATGGGAATAAAATTCCTATATGTCTTTTTTGTCTGTAGGATTTATTAATTCCTTAATGTAGTTTTTCTATTTATTAAATATCTTTTTAGTGATCTTTAATATTTTAATGATTTTTTGTTGTTCTTTATCTTTTTAATTTTTAATTTTTCAATTTGTAGGAAAAATTTATGATTTTTCATCTATCAATCAGCCCTAATTTCTTATCTATTTTGTTTATGTCACTTCCTATGACCTTTATCCATAATCTTCACTCACTCCTAATTTTTGGTGTTATTTAGTATTTAGTGTAATTTTAATTTAGTAGGCAACCCTATTTTATTTGAATAGCTTGTATCTCGTGGATATACTGTATTCCAACCAAATTTTCGTGTTGGTTCCTATGTCTCTGGTCAAAGATACCTTGTTAGCTGCTACCATTATTATTTATCATATTTACTAATACAGACCTGGTTATGATAACCTTTGCCATGGTGATCTTTTGAATGGTGATAAGTCTTTCCTCAATAAGGTGTAATAAAGTGCATATTATTACCCTAAAAATGTATATCACCACTGTGAATGCTATAAATTGTGACTATTCTATCTCCCCCTTGTGATGGGTGAGTGCTCTGGGCATATCTGTAAATATCTCTCCTTGGGATAATTCATGTCTAATTTCTTGAATTTATTAACATGACCAAAAACCTGTATTTTATTCTGTGACTCCCTTCTACTGTGTTATGTGCTCTGACTACCCTTCACCAAAATTATGTGACTATTCACCTTGTGTAGTCAAGTGATAAAATATTAAATATTAAAGCTCAAAGTGCTCAAAAATTAAATCATCTCTTCGTGTCACTCTGTGTATATTACCTTTGGTTACTGATTCCAGGGTGTGCATCTACCTTTTAACTTTTTGGATTTTTCAAAATGGTGCTTTATCCTGGATTATCTACTACATATATTGATTGTCTTGAATTGTTACCCATTGAACATTTTGCAATATGTAGCCTACAAGCTACAATGGCATCAGCTGCCGGGGCCAAGCAGCCCCTATAGGTTTCTATGGAGACTGCTTTTTCCTCCTGTAGATATCGGCTTTGGTCTCCTGTAGATACACTTGGGAGATACTTAATATTTTCATGTATCTCCCGAAAATGGGTGTATTGGGGGATGTCCCGGAAATATTAATTGTTAAATAGGCCCTTTAGTCTCCTAAGAACTTTGTAATTTTTTTCCTAAAACTACAGTTTTCTTTAGTTTGCATCTATTTGAAATGTGCTGCACTACTAAGGACCTTAAAGGGGTTAAAATAGGAATTTAATACCTACCGATAATTCCTTTTCTCGTAGTCCGTAGTGGATACTGGGGAATAGTCGATTACCCTGGCTATAGATCGGGTCCATTGGAGCCTGGCACTTTAAGAAATTAATAGTGTGTGCCGGCTCCTCCCCTCTATGCCCCTCCCAGCATATTCAGTCTAGGAACTGTGCCTGAGGAGACGGATATACTTTAAGAGAGAAGGATATAACACAAAAGCGGTGAGGTAACGAAAAAACACACAATAAACAACAAAGATAGCAGAGCTAACCAGAACAGAGGAAAGCAACACTAACTATAGAAGGATAGCAATGCTAACCAAACATGGAACAGGGAAAGCAACAGCAAACCCAACCAAGAACACTTACAACAAGGTAAGCAGGAAATGAAGCACTGAGGCGGGCGCCCAGTTTCCACTACGGACTACGAGAAAAGGAATTACTGATAGGTATTAAATTCCTATTTTCGCTAACATCCTAGTGAATACTGGGAATAGTAGATTCCCATGGGGACGTCGCAAAGCTACCAGAATGGGTGGGAGAGTGCTGAGACCCCTGCAATACCGCCTGACCAAACTGAAGGTCATCCCTGGCCAAGGTGTCGAACCCATAAACTTGACAAACGTCTTCGAACCAGACCAAGTAGCTGCCCGGCACAACTGTGAGGCCGAGATACCCCGGGCAGCTGCCCAGGAAGAACCAACTGACCTCGTGGAGAGGGCCTGAATAGAACTCGGCAGCGGCAGAGCTGCCGAAGTATAGGCTAGTTGAATAGACCAATATTAGTAGCGTCATAAAGGACAAACAGCAAGTCAGATTTCCTGTGACGAGCAGTCCTACTGATGTAAATACTCAAAGCCCTCACCACATCCAGGAACTTTGGAGCAATGGAAGTGTCAGATAACACTGGAATCACAATTGGTTGAGTTACATGAAAGACCGACACTGTCACGGGGCTTGGATTTTGAATATCCGGAGTTGTGGCTTGGGTTTCGGTGTCGGTAGTTTTCCACAGGATAAACCGGGCAGGCTGGATAAAAGTCTTTTTCATAGGACTTCTGAGAGGATTATGCTGGAGCTGAGAACTGAGTATTCAGTCAGTGAAGTGAAGAAGCCTGGAATTCTAGGAACTTGCAGAGAAACTGGAACAGAATGCTGTAGATTCAAGGCTGTGGAGCGCAGATTGACACACTGACACACACACACAGTCACACACACACACACACACACACACACACACACACACACACACACACACACACACACACAGCACTGTGTGAGAGACGTTGCACTGGCGATTTCTTACCCAGAAATCCCCAGATTTATACCTGCAGACTGTTTCCCATTGGTTTTGCAAACCTTGCAGGTGACTGAGTGTTTTAGATTAGCTGATCCTTCCAAGGCGGCGACGCCCATCCCATACCTCTGCAGCTGGAAGCTGCACAAACGTTTGCTGCTGCCTCTGAGACCTCTCCTCCCAGATATGCCTGCAAGTCGTGCCCCTCGCCAGCAGCCCGCACCCCCACTGGAGGGACAGCGCCATAGCATCCGGACAGGTAAGTACCGCTGGTCCCGGAACCCGATCCGCCGGACCGTGACAGACACTACCTTTGGCAAAAACTGTGGGCGAGTTCTGAGCTCCGCCCTATCATCATGAAATATCAAGTACGGGCTCTTATAGGATAAGCCCCCAATTCCTACACATGTCTTGCAGAGACTAAAGCCAGCAGCATGACTGTCTTCCACATCAGATATTTCAAGTCTACCCTATGCAAGGGCTCAGCCGCTGTAAGTCTGGATAAACAAATGGTCCTTGTTGAAGAAGGTCCTTGAGAAGCGGCAGAGGCCAGGGTTTCTCCGGAGACAAGGTCAGGAGGTCCGCAAACCAGGCCCGTCGAGCAGTGCCAGATTAAGGTCTACAGGGGCCTGGAGCTGAAATCTATGAAGGTCCTATTGCACGCCGCGCAGTTGGTGTGATTAGCGCCACAGAGAATTTCTTCCTATGAGGGCAGGGCAGTGTGGTGGCATGCTACATCACTGCACTTCCTCCCCACATTACATCTCTTCACTATATCACTACTACACTACATCTCCCCTATGGGGCATATTTATCACAACCTGTAATGTCTATGGAATGTGATAAATTCGACCAAAATCGCATCGAGATGACTAAGTACATCGCAAGGATGTATCAATTATCGCATGCAGCAAGCTCTGTCTCTGTGAATCCGGTTACCACATTTCTCGGGGTATTTTTAATGAAAAATACCCTGAGATTGCACAGCGCATGCGGTGCCACCGGCTACCAGCGTCAGAGGCAGTTTTGCTAATTTAACAAAACTGCAACTGCTAGCAGTCACATGCTCGGGCAGCCCAGCACAGGGCAAGGCCGCACAGCATGCTAATGACACCAGCGAGGCAATCGCAATTCAATTGCAACTAAATTGCTGAATAAGGGAAGGCAGTCGGGCCACCGCCATTTTTCCCATCACAGTAGCCGCGTGTGACGTCACGCTGCTGCCCCCGAAAAACAGCCCGACCCACCTCCGTTTCTGATGACACGCTCCCACAACGCCACATTGCCACCCTGACCACCTCTCAAACACCTCTGCCTGTCAATTAGGCAGAGCCGTTCGTATTTCGGAAATGCGATCGCATTTCCAAGCCCACGCACGCAAAGTGTGGGCCCTGTGCATGTGCACTGGGCCGATATATGGAAGTATGCGACCATACTAATAAGGCCTATTAGGAAGGCAAATATACAGGTGTAGAGGGGCAGAGAAACAGGTGTAGAGGAAGACAGAGATACAGGTGGGGAGGGGATAGAGATACAGGTAGGTAGGCACACAGGTGGAGAGGGGGTAGAGACACAGGTGTGGAGGAAGACAGAGATACAGGCGGGGAGGGGGTAGAGATACAAGTGGAGAGGCAGAGACACAAAAGGGGAAGGGGCAGAGAAACAGATGCTGGGCTGGTGGTGACAGGAAAAACTTTTTTTTCTGTTAACACTGGCAGAAATTCAGGGGATCCTGTGGGCCTATTTTCAATGGGGGGCCTGGAGCTGCTGCCCCATTGCTAATCCGGGTCAATAAGAATTGCCTGAACTCTTTCCTTTTTGAGTCTCTTTAGAACTCTTGGAATGAGAGGAGTTGGAGGAAACAGGTAAACGAACTGGTAAGTGCACTGCATCGTCAGAGCGTCTACCGCTAACGCCTGCGTCCTTGTTCTGGAACAGTAATGACGGAACTTCTTGTTGAGCTGAGAAGCCATCAGGTCTATTTGTGGGCAACCCCACCGGTGAATAAGTTGTTGAAACACCTGAGGGTGAAGGCTCCATTCCCCTGGATGGAGGTCATGCCTGCTTAGGAAGTCCGCTTTCCAGTTGTACACTCCTGGAATGTAAATGGCTGAGATGGCCCTTGCGATGGCTTCCGCCCAGAGGAGTATTCTTGACACCTCTCGCCCATTGCGGCCCTGCTTCTTGTGCCTCCCTGATGGTTAATGTATGCTACTGCCGTAGCGCTGTTCGACTGCACCTGGATGGCCTGATTCCGAAGTAGGCATGAGGCCTGTAGGAGAGCATTGTAAATTGCTCTGAGTTCCAGGATGTGGATTGGAAGAGCAGATTCCTGAAATGACCATATCCCCTGGAACTGCGCCCTTTAGGTCCCAGCCCCCCAACCCCGGAGGCTGGCATCCATTGTTAACAGAGTCCAAGACTGGGTATTGAAACTGCGACCCTCCACAAGATTGGAGACTCGTAGCCACCATAGTAAGGATATCCTTGCTTTCGGCGACAGGGTTATATGCTGTTGCATTTGCAGGTGAGATCCCAACCATTTGTCCAACAGATACAGTTGAAATGGGCGTGCATGGAACCTGCCGAACTGTATTGCCTCTTAGGAGGCCACCATCTTGCCCAGCAAGCAAATGCAAAGATGAGTTGAGATCCCGCGTGGTTTCCGTACTGAATGACGGACCACAGACTGAATAGTCAAAGCCTTGTCCATTGGAAGGTAAACCTTCTGAGACACTGTATCCAGGATCATTCCCAGGAACTGAATTCTCTGAGACGGTTCCATGCGAGATTTCTGGAAATTGAGGATCCATCTGTGGCCCTCAAGCAGATGATTAGTCAAGTTGATGGTGTGCAGCAGCTGTTCCCGGGACACCGCCTTTATCAGGAGATCGTCCAGGTACGGGATTATGTTGACACCCATCATGTGCAATTGTAGCATCATCTGCCATGACTTTTGTGAATACCCTTGGGGCTGTGGAGAGGCCAAAGGGTAAGGCCTGAAACTGGAAATGTTGGTCCAGTACAGCGAACCGGAGGAACGCTTGGTGAGGGGCCCATAGTGGGATATGCAGGTATGCATCCTTGATATCTAGGGACACTAGAAACTCCCCCTCCTCCAGACTTGCTATCACTGCCTCTTAGTGATTCCATCTTGAATTTGAACTCTCAAGGATAAGAATTCAGGGATTTGAGGTTCAGGATCGGCTGTACAGAGCCGTCCGGCTTCGGGACTACAAAGAGACCTGAATAAAACCCTTTTGTGTGCAGTGGAGGAGGAACTGGAACAGTAACTCCTGTAGAAAGCAGTTTTTTGCACTGCCTCCTGCAAGGAAACCTGTGCTACAGGTGAAGCTGGTAAGCCTGACCTGAAGAATCTGAGAGGAGGAAGTTCCTGGAATTCCAGCCGGTATCCTTGGGATATGAAGTCCCTCACCAAAGGATCCCGGCAGGACTCTGCCCATATGTGGGCAAAGTGTTGTAGGCGAGCATCTACCTGAAAGTCGCCTTGCTGCTGGAGCCCACCGTCACGCAGAGGGCTTCATGGAAGAGGATCCTGAGGCCTAGTCCGAAGTTCCAGCAGCAGCTGATTTACAGGACTCACCACGAGTTACTCTAGCAGCATTGGAGGCACCTCTGGCTTTGCCTTTTAATCTGGCAACCCGAAAGGACTGAAGAGAAGGATAGGGATGTCTAGCAGGTGGCGTAGCAGATGGCAGATATGTAGATTTACCTGCAGTCGCCTGAGCTATCCACTTGTTTAGTTCTTCCCCAAACAAGGTATCACATGTAAAAAGAAGGTTCTCAACCCCTTTTTTAGAATCAGCGTCTGCTGACCATTGTCGCAGCCACAGGACTCTACGAGCCGATATTGCCATAGCAGTGGTACGGCCGTTAATGATACTTAGTTCCTTAACAACCTCACTCATGAAGCCTGCAGCATCTTGGATATGTTGCAGTAATGTGACTATCTCAACCTGAGGTAGTGTATGCAACTCTTTTATAATATTATCAGACCATTTTACCATGGCTCTAGAAATCCAGCCACAAACTATGGTAGGGCGTTGGGCTACACCCACTGCAAAATAAATTGACTTGAGTGTGATCTCAGTTTGGCGATCAGCTGGGTCTTAGAGAGAGAGATAGCCCCAGGTACAGGTAGTACAATTTACGTGACAGCCTGGACACAGACGTATCTATTGTTGATGGGTTTCCCCAAACTCACCTATCCACATTGGGGAGGGGAAAATAATTTAGTACCCGTTTAAGCGTAATACATTTTTTGTTAGGATTTATCCATGCGTATTTAGAAAGGGAATTCAAATCCATTGAAACAGGGAAGGTTGCAGAGGACCTTGGTTTTGTATTAAAAACAATTCCTCTGTTGGTTCTGTTTCCTTATCAGGGATGTTGAGGACCTCCTTAATAGCATGCATCAGGGCCACAACTCCCAGGGACAGGGAATTATCCTTGTCCACCTATAATTCCCCCTCGTCTAACTCTGTGTTATGAACCACAGGTAGTGGTTCATTTCTATTTTATGTTTATTTAGTTGTCTTGCATGCCAGGATTTCCCATTGCTCTGTTTTAGATTACTCTTGTCTGCTGCCGCTGGTGAGTCTGTGCAATTGCAGCTTGTTCCCATGTGTTCAGCCTCATCTGGCTGCTAATTGCATCTTGTCAGCTTGGAGTCCTGCAATAGGCCAGCTGCACTGGATTATTAATTAGGCCTCTCTGTTATATGCTGGCTGATTGCAGTTCGCAGATGCTGGTGATATTTCTGGGTTTTCAGTCTACTTGAGTTCTGAGCTTGGTTCCTGCTAGTTCCTGAGCTTCCTGAATGCTGAATCTGTTTGCTGAAAGTGTTTCCAGTCCTGCTGTGTCCGGTCGTTCCTGTTCTCAGTTGTCCTGTACTCGGAAGTCGTCATCTGTTCCTGGAGTCCTGACTGAGCACCTTTGAACAGCCAGTGGTGTTCGTGAGTCACGGCGTAGCCGTGTGTTGCGGATTGGGCCGCTTAATTATTTATCTTTTATTATTTGTGTTCCGGAGCTTTTGCGGAGGATTCCGCTCCCACAGATCCACTCTGGTATCCAGCGGTGCTGGGTAGGAGTACGGACTAGTGGATTTTGGTTGTCCTTTTCCCTGGCGGGTTACCGCACATACCTCAGGTTTAGTCAGTTAGCTTGTAGCCCCTGGCCTGGTTGTTTAGTCAGAGGGCCCCTTGTTATCACCCTGTCTCGGATTTCCCTTTGTCTCCCATTAAGACCTGAGGGGGCATCGGAGTTGGGCAGACATAATCCGCCCTTCAAACGCGGCTGCCATGGGCTCAAGCAACCATAGTCTCGCAGGGGATTTCTGACCACACGGGCGAGACAACGGAGTTAGGGCGCCAGGGGCTATTCCCTTTCCATTCCCCTTTCCCAGCATTACGTCCTGGTGCTCTGGACTCGCTGCATAACATCTCCCTTGTTCTGAGCACCAGGAACCTAACATTATCACCAGCCATACCACAAAAAAGAAATAAAACTTTTTTTTCTTTTTTGGCCCAGTCCAGTGTCTAGTCTAGAATCCAGTCCGGTGTTTAGAATCCAGTCCGGTGTTTAGAATCCAGTCCGGTGTTTAAAAAAAAAAAAAAAAAGTCTTGTTTTGTTTAGCAAAATTTAGTCTTGCCTTGTCTTGCCTTGCCTTGTCTTGCCTTGCCTTGTCTCGCCTTGTCTTGTCTTGTCTCGTCTAGTTTTAAATCCTCCTATGTCTACTATGCAAGCCCTGCAGGCATCTCTCGCAGCTCTGAACTCTGTATTCAGTGCTTTGAGACCAGAGCGACTAGAAGTTTTGCAGCAATCCCTAAAGCAACTGCAAAACCTTCTGACTAAAATCTTGCTCATTTTGCCAGAAGTCGTTGAGAGTACATCTATCTCTAAAGAGATTCTTGCTCACAGTATGGTGACAAGAGAATCCTCTGGTCTAATTGAAGAGAAAAGGTTTAAAAGTTTTCTGCGGCCCAGGCTCTCAGAAGAGGAGCGTCTGCGTCGCAGAAACTTAAACTTATGCCTATATTGTGGGGGTTTAGGCCATTATCTGCAGACCTGTGAGTTGCGCAAGCCAAAGTGTGGTGACGAGTCTTGCCCTCTGGCCAAGTTGAGTCATGATACAAGACCTACTCCTGTCTCTACTGTGGCAGAGGCACTTGTCACACAACCCACACAAAAAAGCTCTCTGTCCTATAATTGGGGTCCTTGGGCAAGGGAGCCCCATTATAGATTCAGGAATCAAAAGAGAATGTTTCTCTCCTCTCTTGAGGTTCCTGTGGAAGCGGAGTTGCAAGTCCCTGGAGTGATGCCTGATGCCCAGGTTCCTGGAGTGGTGCCTGATGCCCAGGTTCCTGGAGTGGTGCCCGATGCCCAGGTTCCTGGAGTGGTGCCCGATGCCCAGGTTCCTGGAGTGGTGCCCGATGCCCAGGTTCCTGGAGTGGTGCCCGATGCCCAGGTTCCTGGAGTGGTGCCCGATGCCCAGGTTCCTGGAGTGGTGCCCGATGCCCAGGTTCCTGGAGTGGTGCCCGATGCCCAGGGTCCTGGAGTGGTGCCCGATGCCCAGGGTCCTGGAGTGGTGCCCGATGCCCAGGGTCCTGGAGTGGTGCCCGTAGCCCAGGGTCCTGGAGTGGTGCCCGTAGCCCAGGGTCCTGGAGCGGTGCCCGTAGCCCAGGGTCCTGGAGCGGTGCCCGTAGCCCAGGGTCCTGGAGCGGTGCCCGTAGCCCAGGGTCCTGGAGCGGTGCCCGTAGCCCAGAGTGCTGGAGCGGTGCCCGTAGCCCAGAGTGCTGGAGCGGTGCCCGTAGCCCAGAGTGCTGGAGCGGTGCCCGTAGCCCAGAGTGCTGGAGCGGTGCCCGTAGCCCAGAGTGCTGGAGCGGTGCCCGATGCCCAGAGTGCTGGAGCGGTACCCGATGCCCAGAGTGCTGGAGCGGTACCTGATGCCCTAGCTTATAGAGGGACATCAAATATTATAGTTCAGGTGTCCATATCGGAAGGGGTCTCAGAAGCTGTTACCCCAGGTAGGGACTTGAAAAGCGCAACCCTAGAAAGGGTCTCTAAAACCATAGTTCTTGAGGGGAACTCGAGAAGCAAAACCCCAGAAGGGATCTTTGAAGTAATATCCCCAAGTGGGGTCTCGAGAGACGCAGCCCCAAAGAAGGGTCTAGAAGTCGCTTCCCCAGGAAAGAACTTAAGAAGCATAGCATTAGTGGAGGATCTGAACGTTATTGCTTCAGCAAAAGTCCCGGAAGTCATAGTCCCGGGAGAACTTTCGATAATTATCGACTCAGAGAGGGTGGCCGATGGCCCGATCCCAGTCAGGGAGGCCAACGGCCCGGTCCCAGTAAAAGAATCCGAGGTGCTGGCCCCAGCGGGGTTCTCGGAGGCCACTGCCCCAGCGGGGTTCTCGGAGGCCACTGCCCCAGCGGGGTTCTCGGACGCCACTGCCCCAGCGGGGTTCTCGGACGCCACTGTCCCAGCGGGGTTCCCGGAGGCCACTGCCCCAGCGGGGTTCCCGGAGGCCACTGCCCCAGCGGGGTCCCCGGAGGCCACTGCCCCAGCGGGGTCCCCGGAGGCCACTGCCCCGGGTGGGGTTCAGAAAGTCACTGCCCCGGGTGGGGTTCAGAAAGTCACTGCCCCGGGTGGGGTTCAGAAAGTCACTGCCCCGGGTGGGGTTCAGAAAGTCTCAGCCCCGGGTGGGGTTCAGAGAGTCTCAGCCTCGAGTAAGGTCAATAGTGACCAGGTCCTAGCAAAGCACTCCAGTCAGTCAGATGAGAAGGAAACAGATCCTGACTCTGATATCTCAACATCCATAACCTTTGATGGGGACTTCGCCCAATTTCTGGCGCTTTTCAAACACTATTACACTATTATGTTGTCTAGACCATTTCTGGGCATCACTTCAGAAAACCTTGGGCTCTATCTGATTTATTCTTTTAGAGGAGAGCCTTCTGAGTGGGCAACCAGCCTAATGAAAGCTGAAGATCCCATTCTTCAGGATCCCCTAGCATTCTGTGATGCAATTGTTAAAAGATACGGTTCCAAAGAAATTGGTTCAGGTTCCTCTAAGTCACCCGTCTTGTCTGCTGAGAGTCCACCAAATACTGTAAACTCTGCACAAGAGTCCCAGCCCGATGTTTTGACTGCAGGATGTGCTTTTTTGACTTCTTCTTCTTCTAATAATAGTACTTTACCAGAAAGTTCAGCTCCCAAGGGTAAGAAACCTGTCTCTGATTTGAACGCAGCCTTGCTGGGTGGTACCATCAGTTCAGACAATGTTTGGGGAATTACCTTGGTCAGACCTAAAGAGCTTTGTAAAAAGAAGAAGAAAAAAAAGAAATAATTTTTTGACTCTTGCCTTAATTTAAAAAAAAAAAAAAAAAAAGAGATTTTTTTTTTCTCCTTGTCTTGTGTCCTGTGGCCACCGTTAGGGGGAGGGTACTGTTACAAGTTGTTGCTACAGCTTGTTTTTGTTTTCTTGTCTGTTAGACCAGTGTGTCAGGTTTTTTTTTTTGTATCCCTTGTTCTGGATAGTCTGAATTTTGGGGTCTTTTGACCCCTCCTCAAGGGGGGGGGGGTAATGTTATGAGCCACGGCTGTGGCTCATTCCTGTTTTGCATTTTTGTTATGTATTTTATGTTATACTTCTGTTTATGTTCCCCGTGGGTGTCATGGGGTGCTCGGAGCTCACCCTTAAGGAGGGGATACTGTTATGAACCACAGGTAGTGGTTCATTTCTATTTTATGTTTATTTAGTTGTCTTGCATGCCAGGATTTCCCATTGCTCTGTTTTAGATTACTCTTGTCTGCTGCCGCTGGTGAGTCTGTGCAATTGCAGCTTGTTCCCATGTGTTCAGCCTCATCTGGCTGCTAATTGCATCTTGTCAGCTTGGAGTCCTGCAATAGGCCAGCTGCACTGGATTATTAATTAGGCCTCTCTGTTATATGCTGGCTGATTGCAGTTCGCAGATGCTGGTGATATTTCTGGGTTTTCAGTCTGCTTGAGTTCTGAGCTTGGTTCCTGCTAGTTCCTGAGCTTCCTGAATGCTGAATCTGTTTGCTGAAAGTGTTTCCAGTCCTGCTGTATCCGGTCGTTCCTGTTCTCAGTTGTCCTGTACTTGGAAGTCGTCATCTGTTCCTGGAGTCCTGACTGAGCACCTTTGAACAGCCAGTGGTGTTCGTGAGTCACGGCGTAGCCGTGTGTTGCGGCTTGGGCCGCTTAATTATTTATCTTTTATTATTTGTGTTCCGGAGCTTTTGCGGAGGATTCCGCTCCCACAGATCCACTCTGGTATCCAGCGGTGCTGGGTAGGAGTACGGACTAGTGGATTTTGGTTGTCCTTTTCCCTGGCGGGTTACCGCACATACCTCAGGTTTAGTCAGTTAGCTTAAACACCTTACTGACAGCGCCTAAATAAATGAATCAGTCTACCGAAATGCAACCGCACCTGAGCGCTGCCGATAATAGGCACTGTGCGTGTGCCTATGGATGCAGTATTAAAAAAGAAGAAAGAAAGTCGGCTGCGCTTGGGGTGCTTTACAAATGGGTATGGATCATGGAGAGTTGACAAACTTCTATATAAAATAGGTTTATTATGATATAAAATACATCAACAGCAGAAAAAATAAATCATATGCAACATAATAAATAGATAACTATACTCTGAAACACCATTATGTAAACACACAGTATCAATCGAGCTCTCTGTATGATGTTCCCCTGATTCAGGGTTTAAGATTGATACTTGTTAACAATTGTAACCAGGATGAAACTTAAATAGTTACAATTTAACTCTGCAGTATATTGTGGCTAGAAATGGGTGGAAACAGCAAAAGTTTTTTCCTCCAATAATCGGAGACAAAAAGACAAGGGCCCAGCGGTCAGAAATAAAATAAACAGTATGCAGTTTTACCTCTCCTATGGGCTGGTACTACCGAGCGTCCTCGGTATAGTCCTGTATTGAGCCCACCGTATGATGTTTGAGGAGAGAGATTTAATGAGGAAGTATTTATCCCAATTTACTGTTGAATTTGTGAGTCCCGGATGCAGGATGATTACCTGTGTTTTACCTAGGGCTGGTGGAAATCCTTTAGGTGCCCTGAGCATAGGTATTAACACATCTTCCAGGACATCAGAAGAACACACGCTGTTGCCGCTAATTGCGGTGGAGACTCACAGGTGCGATGCCGATCAGAGCCGCCGCACCGGCATGCACGAGACTGAGGCGCTGTCCCACGGCCAAATAGCCGTTTAGATGATACAGGCTGGCGTTGTCTCACCACCAGGTATAGCTGTAGGACGGTGATACGGGCTGTAGTTTTCCCACTGCCGGGAACAGCTGTCAGAGCTAGCAATGTCCCACGGCTAGTTGCAGCCGTCAATTGCCGTTCAGAAATAGCAATATAGCCGTCGTGCAGACTGGATAACTCTCCGTTGAGGGCAGAGTTTCTTGGAGCTGTGGTGCTGGTGAATCAGAGACAAAAAAGGGGAGGAGCCTAACGCGTTTCGTCACGATTAACGTGACTTTTTCAAAGTTAGCTTGTAGCCCCTGGCCTGGTTGTTTAGTCAGAGGGCCCCTTGTTATCACCCTGTCTCGGATTTCCCTTTGTCTCCCATTAAGACCTGAGGGGGCATCGGAGTTGGGCAGACATAATCCGCCCTTCAAACGCGGCTGCCATGGGCTCAAGCAACCATAGTCTCGCAGGGGATTTCTGACCACACGGGCGAGACAACGGAGTTAGGGCGCCAGGGGCTATTCCCTTTCCATTCCCCTTTCCCAGCATTACGTCCTGGTGCTCTGGACTCGCTGCATAACATCTCCCTTGTTCTGAGCACCAGGAACCTAACACTCTGATAATTCAGTAGCAGAGTAAGACTGGAAACTCTGTGGTATAGTGTGTTTATGAGAGACCACAGGGGGGGCTGAGGAGCCAGTCATCAGCAGCAGTAGTTATGAAAGTGTTATAGATTGCATCACAGTTTGCCTTTCTCATAATGTATAGCAGTAATCATTTATTTAAATTAATTCAACCACACGGGTTCCTGCAATTAACTAGCCTGTAGAGTACTGGGTACACACAGGGCCGGTGCAAGGTTTCTTGGCACCCTAGGCAAAACTTCAGCCACCCCCCCCCACCACTACTTCCCAATCCTTCAGGTGAAAGTGTGTACGCAAGGTCTTATACGTTCCGGACCCACCCACATAACCTTAACACATACACTCTGTACAGTCCACACATAACCTTACATATTTTGTGTTTCCTCACTTTTACATCCTCCTGACCCCTGGCCAACAGTGCTGGGTGACCGTAGCATACAGCCCATTAAGAACATTTGCTATCTGCATGGACCTTTATGCAATAGCACAGACAGAGTAATGGTTAGCATTACTGCCTCACAGCACTGAGATCATGGGTTTGATTCCCAGCATGGCTCTAACTGTGTGGAGTTTGTATATTCTCCCCATACTTGCGTGGGTTTCCTCCGGGTACTCCGGTTTCCTCCCACAATCCAAAGATATACTGGTAGGTTAATTGGCTTCATACAAAAATTAACAATAGTGTGAATGTGTGTGCGTGTGCATGTGATAGGGAATATAGAGTGTAAGCTCCACTGGGGCAGGGACTGATGTGAATGGCCAAATATGCTCTGTAAAGTCCTGCAGAATATGTGTGCGCTATATAAATAACTGGTAAGGGATGTAGTTGGGATACCAGCGCTCGAATCCCAAGACCTGTCAGAATGCCAACGCCAGAATCCCGACAGCCGGAATTCCGAACGCAAGTATACTTGGGAGGTTAATGTTAGGCTGTGGGAAGGGGAGGGTTTGGGTTAGGGTTAGGCTGCGGGGAGGGAGGGTTAGGATTAGGTATACTTACCTCCACTGCCCCAATCGGGATTTCAAACAGTCTGACCACCAGCATCTTATACCCAATCAACTGGTAATAATAGGTAGCACGTATCCTCGTGTATCAATGCTACCTAACCACAGACTCCACCCATATTATGTGATGGGACCCCCACAGTGCCTATAATAGCCTCCATACCCACACACTGCTCATTATACACCCTTCATGTCCACACATTGCCTATATATATATATATATATATATATATATATACCCACACAGTGCCAATAACACCATCCCAACTGCTATTCACCTTTACCCCCCTCCCTATCACTGCACCTAGTATTGCCTGCCCCAAACCCCCTCCTTTACCCCAGTATTGCCCAAACTTCTATCTATCCTTGCCCCCTCCATACCCCGGCACTGCCTCCAGTACTGCAGGTAGGTACTGATGAGATGCGGCCGCGGGATTGCGGGGGGGGGGAAGGGGGGGACGGATAACAATGTGCTAGATCTCCCGGAGAGGCGGCGCCCGATGCGGCAGCGGAGCGGACCAGGACAGCGGGTGACTCCTTCATGTGCTGCCCTGAGTCTGACCTGTGTCACTGTCACAGTCAGTCACTGTGCCGAAAAGCAGGGGTGAAGGGGGGGGGGGGGGGGGACGCCTGCCGCGGGAGACGGAGACCATCGCATGGGGAGCGGCGGGTAGTCAGGACTGTGACTTAGTGTCAGGTCATAATGTGGGACGCACCGGGATTGCATGGGGGGGGGGGGGGGGGGGCGCGGATAACAATTTTCTCGATCTCCCGGAGAGGCGGCGCCTGATGCAGTAGCGGAGCGGACCAGCGACCAGGGCAGCGGGGGACAGCAGGACTCTCCTTCATGAACTGAAGTAGCTAGGGCGGCACACTCACGTTTGAAGGCAGTGGCACTGCACTGCAGACAGTCAGACGTGGTGGGCCAGGCGCCAACGAGCTGCTCCTCTTAAAGAATAGGAGCGGGAGGAGTGTGTGTGACAGTGTTCTTTCACTTTCACTTTGCGGTGCCGCCCTCCAGTGGTCGCCGCCCTAGGCAGCTGCCTAAAGCTGCCTAGTGGTAGCGCCGGCCCTGGGTACACAATAGAAACCCTTGAGAGGAAGGCGTAACCTAGCCTTACCTGAAGTATACACAGACTTATTTTCAGACATGCTTTAGCAGAAACCACATAGTTAATGAGAAAACACAGTGCAGTGTTAGTGAGACGGCACACCTATCTCAGACAACCCTGAATGGAGTGACACAGAGAGTATTGGGACCAGCACACAATACCTCAGAATGGAGCAGCGCTCTGCTGGGTATATATATACACATGTATCTACCTCAGAGCAGCATAACCGCTGCCTATATGTTCCCTCTTCACTAAAATCTCCTGGATAGATTCAGTGGGTCTGTGGAGGAGCCTGCATGCAGCCTGTACTCAGCAGCTGCAGCAGCAGGAATGGCGCCATTTAGCTTCTAGTCCTGCTCTCTGGGAAGCCCACCCCCTCAATGGCGTGCAGTCCCTCATTTTTTTATACTGGCTTTTACTCCAAATAGTGTAAAAAAGAGTGTGTAACCCTTTTTTCATATGTTGTCAGAGTGGGGTACGCAGCAGGCATCGCAGCCTGTAGCCGGGTGAACGCTGCCCCTTCATGCCACCATTGTCACGGGGGACCCGCTAACCGGGACCCCGGTGTCTGTACTCACCACACTGCATCTGCTTTGGCATCTGTTAAGGGGTGACGGCAAGCTGCTGGCGTGGGCTCACAACCTGGGGATATGAGAAACAGCAGCCTCAGGAACTCAGTGTCCTGTCAGCTGGGATTACGAACCACTAACTCTTAGGAAGTTGGTTCGGTCCCCCCCTTAAGTACCACGACGCAGGCAGACTGGTTGCCAACCAGTGTGCCTGAAAATAATAAACTACAATACATTTCTGAAGAAAACTCTCTGGAGAGCAAACAGAATGCACTTGGCTCCTTGGCACATTTTCTAAACTGAGTCTGCTAGGAGGGGCATAGAGCGGAGCACACACTATTAATTTCTTAAAGTGCCAGGCTTCAATGGACCCGATCTATACCCATGGTAATCTACTGTTCCCCAGTATCCACTAGGACGTTAGAGAAAACAATATGATTATTCTCTATGCTGATATACAGTATGTTATAGTTGGCAGAGACTATACAACTCTTCCTCTGCTTCTGGGTGAGCTGCTATTTATACCAAAATATAGTGACCATTTTGGTAGTGATTTTAACTATTCCATTAGTGCCTGGCTCCTGAGACAGTCTAATGACCACTGTGTTAGAAAAAATGCTTCTATGTTTTCTGTAGATCTAGTCTTGGGATTCAGTATGATATCCCAGCTTTCAGGATCCCGGTGGTCAGAAGACCGACGCCGGGATCCCGACAGCGGAATACTGGTGACGAGAGACATGCTACGGGCACAGTGGCGACTTTAGGTTACCACAGGGTTTTATCCTCCCTCGGGGGGTGGTGTGGACCACCACCCAAGTGGGGATTCCGGGCAATGGTCGGGATTGCGACCGCCGGTATTTCACCGGGTGTCGGGATTCCGACGTTGATATCCTGATCAATGGGATACTGGCAGCTGGCAACTTGGTTGCTTCCCTAGTGTGGTGCTGTCCTTTCAGTGGAATAGTGGACCAATTTTACATTTGCAACATTTACAAATGTAAGATTGGATTCCAGACAGTGAGGCCATAGGATAAGGTGCTTGTGGAGCATTGTTGTATCTTCCATTATGGTTTAGATAAAGTGTAGGACTGTATTAGCCGGTAAAAAAGATGTAGTGACAATATACTTGCAGAAAACAACAAAAGATGTGTAATGATGGTACAATTTAATAGCTAGCTATAGGCCTAATGCAGAGTTGAACGCTAATGCTGCCGCAGATGAGATTTCTGACTCAGACTATGGGGGGGAATTTAATATGGTGTGAGAATCAGAAAGTGAGAGAATTGCGAGAGTTGTCCTGTTTTTTTAAAGTGCCAATCATTTACATGGCAAAATCAACCCAAAACTAGTGATGTTCCTAGTGGTGTGAGACTATTGATGCGCCAGCACTATTCACCAAAGTCTTTCTGCAAAATGTGACTTTGCCAAATGGCAAAGCAAAATAAATCAACAACTGGATCTTCGGAGCTTCACTAGTCTGTAACATAGCCTGTCCTGCAACACCGCTCAGGTCACATTTTGCTGTGAATTCGCTAATCTCTAGATTGGAACTAGTTAATGTGAACAGTCAGTAAAAATATAAACAACACAAAACACTAGAGATAAATAAAACATGTCAATGATAGTAGCCCTAAGGCAAGAAATAAGATACTGGAGAAGAGCAAAATTATGCATTGATTCTCAATTTTTACACATTTTTGGGAATGAATATTAAAAAAAATAATTTGGAAGGTTTAATTATCATTAATATTGTTCTGCTTGGGTTCTACAGTATAATAGGTCAAAATTTAAATCATATTAAAACATCTATTAATGAACTTGAAATATAAATAAAACAATGATATTTTTGTTGTAACTTTCACCTCATTACAGCACTGCACCCCATTCTCATCCGGTGTAGGAAGATTGAGATCATCAATGAACAACTGCAGTGTTTTACCATCTCTAGCACCATATAGGAAGCCTGAAACACAATGTGTCTAGTTCAATTTCAAAATTATAAAATTGTTCCATCTTTTCCTGTCCCTTTTGAATAATTATTAGCATGTATATATATAGTGCACATATATTCCGCAGCGCTTTTACAGAGAATATTTGCCCATTCACAGCAATCCCTGCCCCAGTGGAGCTTACAATCTATATTCCTACCACATGTACACACAGACACATTCACACTAGGGTTAATATTTGTTGGGAGCCAATTAACCTGCCAGCATATTTTTGGATTGTGGGAGGAAACCGGAGTACCCGGAGGAAACCCACGCAAGTACGGGGAGAATATACAAACTACACACATCGAACCCATGACCTCAGTGCTGTGAGGCAGTAATGCATCTTCAGATAAAGGCACTGGAAGCACATAGACATTCAGCAGTGAAAAGAGTGGAGATGTGGACTAGTGGATAAGTTGCCCACAGCAACCAGTCAGCTTGTACCTACCATTTTATAGCATGTACTAGAAAAATGCTACATCAAACATGATTGGTTGCTATGGGCAACTTCTCCACTGTTATCACTGCTTGAAACATCTACCCCAAAGAGTTATTGGCCAACTGAACCTGAAAGTTTAACCCAGCCTGAAGAAATAGTCCTCAGTTTTTCTAATATGATAATTCTGATATAACAACCCCCCGATAACAATCTAATGTATGTACATACATTTAGGTGAAATGTATCAATATTACAAAGAATCACAAATATGCGAAAAGAGATAAAGCTTTCAGGGCAATTTAATATGGTTCCCAGTCGGATATCATATCCGTTAAAAAGCTGTCCTGAAGAACACGTAACAGTATAGTGATCGTGTCCACGATCACTATACTGCCAGGCTCAGACACAGCCATGCCACGGCGCATGTGCTACCAAAAAAAACAATGCAGAGAGGAAGGGGAGGAGCTACAGCCCACTACAAAGTGATCAGATGGCCCCTCTCTGTCAAGCCTTGTTAGCTAACGCCATCTATCTTGATAAATTACATTAGTTTGGTGTCCCCATAAAGAACTATGGGGACAGCTGCTACTATTTATTTTTAGTGAAAGCAGGATATATATTCTGTAACTGCTGTGTTAAAGGTCTGAGGAATACCATCGATCCTTAAAGTTCTGAAAATCATACGGAAACTTAAGTTTCTACATGGTTTTCTTGATAACAAAAAGGTCCTGTATAGAGACAATTTATTGTGTGAGGAAGAGCACTGTAAGCCATTACCATGTCTGTGGGCTATATTTTGCTGAAGGAGTTCCTGTAGATCTTTGGCTTCTGTGGATCCTGAGAACACCAATCTTTTAAGTACTGTCCGTGCCCGGTCTGAAAATACAGAGTGAGTAAGCTATTAACCACTCTTAGTACCTCTTAGCAAGGAGAGAAGAGAACGTTTTTACCATACGATCTGTCACATGCCTTGAGTGGAGATAAAGTCATTCATTAGTGCTGTCTTCCCACAGCCAGGAGGTCCAGTTAATAAGATGTGTTGGGATCCCATGCTGGCATATTCTAAGAAAGTGCGAACTATAATCTATCAAATACAAAAAATAACAGATTATCTAATCCAGAAAGGATACACCCAACAGTGCCTGACCACCGGAATCCCGAACGGAAATATCAGGGGAAGGTTTAGGTCAGGCTGCGGGAGGGGGTTAGGGTTAGGCAGCAGGGAAGGGAGGTGTCAGAATTAGGCTGCCTGAAGGGAGGGTTAGAGTTACTTTTGTTTCTGACCCCTGTCGGGTTTATTGCTGACGGGACTCCAGGGTCGGTATTCTGAACGTCGGCACTCTAACTGCTGGTATCCCATACCCAACCCGTTGTTCAGAATGGATTACATAGTTCTTAAATCATCATTCACCACTATCAACAGGTGATACAATTTTTTACACAGTTGTGTAATACAATAAAGACATGTAGTGAAGTGTCAGACACAAGAGAGAATAATGTCTTGATAGTGCTATTAATATATGAGAAAGCCACATGTTACATATAAATTGTAATTAAATCTTTCCTAAAGTAGTCCTAATGGAAATGCAAATAACAAAGTTAGATATACTGGCAATACTAGTCAAGTACAACATGGCCATAATCACAGTTCCCCTATTCTGAAGTTTGCAGTATTAACTATAGTTCTACCTATTAGGCGGAATGCCACCAAATTTATGAGCATACTATACATGATACTACCAATTTTTAGTAAGTACACTATTCAAGGTATAGGGTGGAGTATTCCATGGGAAAAAAAGTGAAAAGCTAAGTTAAAAAATCAGTCCATCGGGGAAAATGCAGCATGGTAATTTCTATAATGTACCCATGTTTAATATTGTCCTCTCCGAAGTACAGCGACGGCAGAGCTGTACAAATCACTGGGAACACAGGGTGGGATGCGGTCAATTTACCCCCAATCAAAATCCCGAAGGTCAAAATCCCGACAGCAATTGACCGACGGTCAAAATCCCGACAAGGTCAAAATCCCGACATGGACAAAATACCGACATTTAAAATATTGACAAGGTCAAAATACCGACATGTAAAATGCAGACAGGTCAAAATACCGACATGAGTTTTTCATGATTTTTTCACTGAAACCGACTTGTTCATACTTTACCATCCCAGTGGACCTGGAGGGGGAATATAATAGTGTGCCGAGCGTAGCGAGGCACTGTGCCTGAAGCATGGTTAGCGCAGCACACTTATATTGTGTCCATGTTGACCTATGTCGACATACTTACAAAAAACAATCAAAAACGCATGTCGGTATTTTGACCTGTCGGCATTTTACATGTCGGTATTTTGACCTTGTTGGTATTTTAAATGTCGGTATTTTGTTCATGTCGGGATTCTGACCTTGTCGGGATTTTGACCGTCGGTCAATTGCTGTCGGGATTTTGATTGGAGGTATTTCATACCGATCCCCACAGAGCAGTGGCAATTTGGAGCATGTGCAGTAGAAAAATCAGCAGAAAAATGGTTCGGGACAGAGTCTACTCACCTGTGCCAGCTGCTAGAGAGGAGGGGGCCCACACAGAGACTGCACACGGCCCCTCCTCTTTTAATATAACCCTCATGAAATGTTTTCTTTTTCTTCTCTGTAAAAACTGAAACAGAAACTGACCTAACGTGCTAGAGGAATTGCTGTCACAGCTC
Source organism: Pseudophryne corroboree (assembly GCF_028390025.1). NCBI lineage: Eukaryota > Metazoa > Chordata > Amphibia > Anura > Myobatrachidae > Pseudophryne > Pseudophryne corroboree. The sequence continues at coordinate 429,625,558 of NC_086447.1, read as the reverse complement.
TAAACTCACAGTTCACCTGACCTTGTACCGTACGGTGCCAGATTTTACCCTATTTGCAGATTTTTTTGGGGGGGCGGGAGGAAATTCCTATGAAAGCCTTCTCCTCATGCATTCAATAGTAAACGTACTATATTTGGTGGCATTCCACCTATTACAGCTGCAAACAGCTCTGAATAGGAAAACTTTAATTATGGCTACGTTGTACTATGACCTGTAGGGATCAATACACATTTTGACAATCAAAAGCTGCTACATGCTACTAGTCATTATCCTCATAATCCCCATCTGAGCAGCTCTTCAGGGCCCAAAAGTAGCAACACCATCTATCAGGCATATCCGCAGATGCATCCACCTCTGATTGTGTCTAAATTACATGAGTATAATGCACTTGGCCTACGCTTGCCCACCTCTGTTCTGTCTCTCCCGGGGAAAATCAATTATATGCAAAAGTTTACATATGAACGTATGCATATGCATTTTTAGTAGAGATGAGTGGGTTCTGTTTTACTCGGATTTACCCGGATCTTCTTATTGGCTCTTGGATTTCACATGTTTTGGTTAGCCAATAAGAAAAATCTAGAAAATCTGAACTTGTGTTAATTCTGGCGTCAAGAACTGAGTAAATCCGAACTCGCTCATCTCTAATTTTTAGGGGTCAATCCAATTAGCCACAATGATCTCGCAGCTGTGAGTCATTGCTGCAGCAGCCATGCTTTATGGCGGACCGGGTTCGCACAAAAGTGCTCGCCACTCCACAGAGGTCTGAGCAATTTTGTGTGAATGGGGGCTGACTTCAGTCCACGAAGGGTGCGAGATCGGCACCATGGTAACGTCGCATTGCACCCATCACGGCTAACTAGATCGACCAGTGTGCAACAAAACATACATATATCTAATGTAATAAGCAACCAATATTTGCCTCACTCTGCTATACAGTTTGAGAGCAATAATGTTCTGTCACACTGTAGCAGGTATGTAACCTTATGTCTAAGGTTGGAGCTATAAATGGAAGAACCAATAAAGCTGCCAGCCAGATAACAGATCATGGTGGTAAGAGGAAGGTATAGCTGGCCAGGACTATGAGTAATGGGATAAAAGTGGATACCATAACTAATGAACACACAATGTTACTTTTAGTTTCCTTTGTATCCATTATCTCCTCATGCATTCATATAGTCACATATCTGTTATTCATGTATGATCGATGTATAAAAGTTTTCTGTGTGGAGAGAAGTAGATATAATTCAGAAATGGATGATAACTCACAGTGTCTTGTGTCTCTATAAATGCTTCTCCCATGATGTCTGTGTTCCCAATATATGAGATGTCTGGTAAGCGAGACTGCCACGTGTCCCACTCTCCTGACTCGTCAAGGTAATAGTCAAAGACAGAAATCTCCTGGTCATCATCTGGCAATCTGTGCTCCAAAGACAAAACGTCAGCCAGCCAGGTCTCACATATTCATGGTGTAGGGGTAAACCACAGGAGGCCTTAGCCCTCAGTTTCAACACAAGGTTCATGTGCCATAGTTATATAAATCATCATTATCAATATTTCATTTTCTTGTACTCTCAACATGATTAAATAAAAATGTTTATGTCGCTGCAGTGTGATCACTAGACTTTGTGGGCACCATATTAGCATTATACAGTACATGGATAAAGTGGGAAGTGAGCCCACCAAGTTACATAGTTACATACTTGGTGAGTTTGAAAAAAGACAAAATGTCCATCGAGTTCAAGCTGTATTATAAAATTATATACCATTTAGATGCAGTAGCCTAGGATATTTCTTTCATTTAGCAACTTAGCTAATCCATTTTTAAACTTATTTAGTGAGTCCATCATTACTACATCCTCTGGTAGAGAATTCCAAATCCTTACAGCTCTTACTGTGAAGAACATTTTCCTCTGTTGTGTATGAAACATATCTAATCTTGTAAGTATTTCCTCATAATTCAGTGCCTCTAACCCCTTAACCAGTTTGGTGGCTCGCCTCTGAACTCTTTTGAGTTCCAAGATATCTTTTTTATAGTGCGGTGCCCAGAACTCTACACAATATTCCAGGTGCAGCCGTACCAATGATTTATACAGTGGCAGGATTACACTCTCATCCTTTGTCCCCATTCCCTGTTTTATGCATGTTAACACCTTATTTGCTTTTGTTGCTGCATTTTGACATTGCGTACTGCTACCAAGTCTATTATCGATGAGCACTCCCAAATTCTTTTCAACTACCGTTATCCCTACATTTTCCCCATTTAATTTATAGGCTGCCCGATTGTTCTTAGTCCCAAAGTGCATAACTTTACATTTTTGTATATTGAACCTCATTCTCCATCTGTCTGCCCAGACCTCCAGTCTAGATAATTAATTCCGTAGAGACTCAACATCCTTTTCTGAATTGATTACTTGACACAGTTTAGTATCCCTGCGAAAATTTACACTGTGCTTTCAAGGCCTACTCCTAGGTCATTAATAAATATGTTAAACAGCAATGGCCCGAGTACTGAACCCTGCGGTATTCCACTAAGCACTGAGGCCCATTCAGAGAACATCCCATTAATTACTACTCACTGTTCCCTGTTGTACAGCCAATTACTTACCCAATTACAAATAGTGTTACCCACCCCAAGCTCTCTCAATTTGAAAATTAGTCTCTTATGTGGCACTGTGTCAAAGGCCTTAGCAAAGTCCAAAAAGACCACATCCACTGCTTTACCCTGATCAATAGTACTGCTTACTTTCTCATAGAAGCTTATTAGGTTGGTTTGACATGACCTGTCGTTTACAAAACCATGTTGATTCCTATTAATAGCCTTGGAGGTATCCAAGTATTCTAGTATACTATCCCTTAATATACCTTCCAGTATTTTCCCTACTATGGATGTCAAACTTACTGGTCTAAGTGTCGGCCCAGTGCCGGATTAAGGGGGTAGCCAAGGTGATAAGTAACCACTGGCCCCGCAATCTCCGGGGCACCCTGTCCGGAACTGCATTAAATGGTTAATTCTACAGTACTTCTCTCTATGCTTCACTGATGGCAGCAAATTCCCAGCAGCAACGGAAGCTGCTGGTAGAGCTGCTGCTGACTGCAGAGCCTGGAGAAAAGTAGGTTCGTCCCAATGCCTGCACCTCACCTGTGTCTGTACCGGCGGCAGGAGCTGTGTGCTCAAGGGATGGCCATCAACCATTGATGGTTCAAAATCATCGCTGGTCTATGGCTGATGTCAAATACTTTAACCAGCAATGGGGAAGAACCAGATGGTTTCCCGCCATAGATAGTTCACTGCTACCAAATTTTTCTATTTTTTATCTCAGTGTCAGGGCACAGAGCTTAGCCCCATCCCCTTACACCCTCGAAGCCACGCCCCCTGGGCTCTAATTGGTCCACATTTCATTATACAGTAATGCAGGGGGACTATCGATGGGTAAAACCATCGATGTATCCCTTCCAGATGGTTTTATACCATCGAAGTTATCCATGAATGGTACCATCGATGGATAACCCACTGATAGCTATCCCTTGTGTGCTTCCCTACTACTCCTGCAGCAATGGCAACTACTAGCAGAGGCCGGTGCTGTTTATCTGACGGGATCGGTATGAAATCCCGCCAATCATAATCCCGACGGTCTATATACCGACACCCATTGACCGATGGTCGAAATCCCGACAAGGTCTAAATACCGACACGGACTAAATACCGACATGTAAAATACCGACAAGGTCTAAATACCGACATGTAAAATGCCGACAGGTCGAAATACCGACATGCATTTTTTGATGTTTTTTTGTGTGTATGTCGACATAAATCAACATGGACACCATATAAAGTGTACCGCGTCCCCTCGCATGGCTCGCTGCGCTCGCCATGCTTCGGGCACGGTGCCTCGCTGCGCTCGGCACACTATTATATTCCCCCTCCAGGTCCACTGGGACGGTAAAGTATGAACAAGTCGGTTTTAATGAAAAAAATCATGAAAAACTTGTGTCGGTATTTCGACCTGTCGGCATTTTACATGTCGGTATTTAGACCTTGTCGGTATTTTACATGTCGGTATTTAGTCCGTGTCGGTATTTAGACCTTGTCGGGATTTCGACCATCGGTCAATGGGTGTCGGTATATAGTCCGTCGGGATTATGATTGGAGGTAAAGTGACTGCATCCCTATCTGACATTGGGCTGCGGCGAGAAGGAGCGGGAGAATGGCGGGAAGCTGCCTGAGTTTGGGTGCATTCCAATCAATCAGCAGAGGTTAGTGTTTAAAGTTACGGGAGGGGGGGGGGGGGGAGTGGTGGGATGTTGTTAAATATGTTTTATAAGGTGGAAGTGAATAAAGTTATTTCAGTTATGTGGACATTTACTTCACACAGTAGAAAAATATATGTGTATATATATATATATATATATATATACGTATATGTGGGGAGGAGTGGGGACAATTACTACACATAATAGAATTTATATATATATATATATATATATATATATATATATAATGCATAGAGAAGACAGGTGACAGTCTGCAGACTTGTTAACAGTTTAAAAAAGTGTCGGGCTTGCACCCGTTGTCAGGCATAATATTGTGTCTGACTACGGACGCAAGCCCAAAATTTAGGAATAAAGGAAATTTTTTTAAACTGTTAACACGTCTGCATAGTGCTATCTGTCATCTCTATGCATCTATTGATCTGTAAATGGGGAGGAGGCACAGTGGGCACAGTCAAGGGTGCGGTACTGACATAAGGAAGAGGACCCCTGTTGTAAGTGCCCCGGGTCCCCCCGAAGGCTTAATCCGGCCCTAGTCGGCCCCATAGAAGCTACACCCCTGCTACTATAGTTGATACACAAATGTATTTATGTTCTATAAAGAAATCACTCACTAGGCAGAACTGCGGCTCTAGGCAAAGTAGATCCCTAGGGGCACTGGTCAGGGAGCAACATACACATCGATTTCACTTAATTTTATTTACTTTCTTCTTTAGTTTTTTCTTCTTTTTTTATACTTATTTCGGGGATTTTACTACATGCCCTTTCCCAATCTCCTATTTTTTTTATTTTATTTTTTTAAATTTTGGATAGAGAAGTAATATTGCTTGAGTGACCAATGAGCAGCAATTTTGTTGATATTAGTATTTTTAAAAAAGTTTAAATTTTTTTATTTAACATTAAAGAATGTTGTTCATTGGTAAGAATTCTGATATAAGTCCACTGTGAATTCATTATGTAAGAAAATGAAATGTGGATCATGCCAAGGGGTGAATCTGTTTATAACCATGCCATGTTAAAGTTAAATAACAGAAAGATAATGTTGATAGGACTAGGACACATAACACAGCGAACATTGGCCACTTACACTGAAGTGTAGATTTTCAACAGCTCACTGAACTTGGGCCTTTCTGAACTCTCAATGAGGGCTCCTACTGACCAGATAAGGCAGAAAATGAAAAGCCGCTCAATATGCAGCTGTCCCCCAATACTCTGAGCCTTATCGTTCAGCATGACTGTCAGGAGGTGTGTGCAGGAACGGAACAAGCCAACCTCTGTAACTGGAACAAGTGGCCTGGAAGGAAAACTCATTGCTATAAATGTAAAGTGTATAAAAATATCATCAATAGATTACTTCTTTCTTAGCATGAAATGAAGACCGCAGCATACTATGGCAGTACAGAACTTAGGAAGGGGTTCTTTAAACTGAATTGCTATATTTATTAATGCTTTTTTACCACTTTTTATTTTGAGGAATTTAATATAAGAACTCTATTTCTTGATAAATACTGGTATCATTTACTCCAGTGATGTCCTGGAGCAGTGCTAAATAATTACTGAAAATAGCAGAATACCTAAATGTGTATACCAAGCAACAACGTTACAGCACCAGGGAAAAGAAGAAGCATATGGTTACACACTGATTTCCATGTCTTTCTATAAACCTATGTTAGATGATATGCAGTAGTTATAAATATAATTCTAATGATCTTTTCTAGTTTTTTTTATTGACTGTACTGTAACAGGATCTGATCCAACTGAACCTGTGTCTAACATACTGTATTTACTGTATAACCTCTGCATAGCACTGAAATAGATACTGTGGAATGTAGTTATTATCACATAAGCATTATACAGTAGGCATTTTCATTCATGTATAGAAAATAAAAGAAATAAAATATTAGTGTATTACTTGGTATCATGAAGAATAAGATTGAAGACGGGATCCAAAGTCCTGTAGAAAGCTTTTGAAAGAACCTTATAAAAAAAAATGTAAAAAAGATAAATCAAAATAATATTAAGAAATTTACCTTCAGCAATTCAGTGCAAGTTGGTCCCCTAATCTTTGAGCTGAGGAAGAGGTCTTCATAACAAATTACATAGGACGGAGATATATTTTTTAAAATTTTTTACAATCTGAACTAAAATCTGAGTCACTTACACATTTATTGTCACAAATAAATAGTTATACAGTACCTAAATGAGCACTGTGACAATGTATTTCCCTGTATTATTCAAATAATGATAACTGCTAGTAAAACAAATGTGTTTATGGTACATATCATATGTGACTAATAAATGGAAATAATGTAATGGCCTCCCTCATTCCAAATAAGAATTCATATATAGCACAAAAAATACATAGTCGAGTCACATTATTATGACCACCAGCTAATAGCCAGAGTAACCGCCATGTGTGCAGCGCCACCACAAAAGCTATAGCTGATGTTCATAAATATATGATAGTCAGCTGTCTGTAAGCAGAGCAATCCTGTGTCCAAAATCCAAGAGCCCTATAGTGATCCGAACGCTGCAGAAATAGTTACTACAAAACTGTAAAAACTCTGTAATCAGCCATCTCTTCCAAAGTGCTGTGTTATAGTATATCACTGTTCCAACAGCCGCACACTTTAACCCCGGAGTTAGTCGTTTTTCAAGTGACCATATATATTAGTCAGCCCTGTGTGTTTCATACTAAATTTTGTCATTAAATAGTGTGCATTATTAGCATTTACCTCACTGTCTGATCTTACAGGTCATTCTGCAGGCAGTGATATATACAGCAGCCGAGTGCCTCACAGTCTCATAAGCAGCTCAATACTCGATAGATTTAGACTGTGGCATATCAATGGAAGGGAGTTACAGGTGAGGGCAATATAAAGTAATAAAAGGGTCCACAGGGTCCAGTCTTTAAACCAAGCAATGCTGAGTATCTCCGAAACTTTTCTATAAACATATTTTGGAACCTACTCCTGTATGAGCATCAGTAAATAATTAGCTACATACTTTTTCAAGACTTAATTCGGTACCCAATGGGACTAATGCATAGTAAGAACTATGCCATTTTGTATAACATTTCTTGTATGATTTCACTCTGCCTACAGTATGCTGAGAAAGCGAATGCAGGCAATTGTGTGATTGCAGACCTGCATGCATATCAAACCATAAGACTAAAGCGACATCTCAAGATGTGGACAACAGTTTGAGCCATTTACGACCATCAACTTATTATATCTAGAGATCGTAACCATATATACCTTTATGTTTTCTCACATCACTTTTTAAATATGGAATGGGACACAAGAACACCATCAGAAAACTAACTGAGGCAACAGGGATCTCCCTCCCACACTGCCACCTATACTGTCCACAGTGTCGGACTGGGACATGTAGGGCCCACCGGGGGAATGCAGTGGTAGGGGCCCATGTTTAGAGGTATAGCCAGTCCAGAGGGGGAGTGGCCTGCCACCTCATTGGTTTGACCAATGATTAGAGAGTACAACGTCTGGGCCCTTTCATAAATATATACAGTAAATTCAGCTGCTGCATGCATGATAATGTTCCAGATTACTCATCAGCAATGCACTGTAGAAAATACACCATAGGCCAGTATAAGGTAACATATGTATAATGTATAATTCAAGTGCACAGTCTGGAACCTGAGCCTTAGAGCAGGAGGTGGGGCCCATCGGTGGTTTCCCCTGTACCTCTGTGGAACAGTCCAAGCCTGACTGTCCACACTAATGCACCCTCACATCCGACCCAATCTCCACTCTGAGCCAAACTCACTGCCCTTCTTTCAGATGTGTCCTCTTTAATGAAGAATTAATCACTCATGAGCAGGGCCCCACCATAATAGCGGTTTTCAAGTCAGCATTTTTTTCTTGTTTTATGCATGCCTGACTTTCCCCGCTGTCCAGCTCTTTACAAATGATTAGTAATAATAATAATAATAATAATAATATTGTTGAAAACTAGAACATGCCATATGAAATCTCCCTCTCAGAGTCACTGAGGTTCCTTGCTCTAGCTATATTTGCTCATCATTCTCAAAATATGACTCTAGCCATAATAGTATGTGAAATTATTAAATATGTCACCAGCCAGACCAGGGATGAAGCACACGCATTCCATGTATGTTTCAGTTCTCATTTACTTATCTGACATAACATCAGAGAAGACAACTGGAGACAGCATAATGCAAATTCTTTCTTCCACTGACTGTGTTTTATACCAGCATCTTTTATTGCGCAGTAGGTTATACTGTGATAGGAGAAGACTAGCCTTCTACCCCCATCTCAATAAATACAGGTTGAGTATCCCATATCCAAATATCCGAAATACGGAATATTCTGAAATACGGACTTTTTTGAGCGAGAGTGAGATAGTGAAACCTTTGTTTTCTGATGGCTCAATGTACACAAACTTTGTTTAATACACACAGTTATTAAAAATATTGTATTAAATGACCTTCAGACTGTGTGTATAAGGTGTATATGAAACATAAATGAATTGTGTGAATGTAGACACACTTTGTTTAATGCACAAAGTTATAAAAAATATTGGCTAAAATTACCTTCAGGCTGTGTGTATAAGGTGCATATAAAACATAACTGCATTCTGTGCTTAGATTTAGGTCCCATTGCCATGATATCTCATTATAGTATGCAATTATTCCAAAATACGGAAAAATCCGATATCCAAAATACCTCTGGTCCCAAGCATTTTGGATAAGGGATACTCAACCTGTAATACATATTATGTAAATACAATCTCAAACCTCTCCAATTATGTGCGCATATGAGATCTTTTACATACTGTATGTCTTTGAACATTTTACGATGCCCTTTCAAAATGACAACATGTTTTAGATTTAGTCGCTCTTTAAATGAAATATATTTTCATGATTATCCAGAAGAAGAGAGCATGTTTTTGCTACACTTACTGTATTTTCCTGTTGGTTTCTTCCATCTAGCCAAATCTTAGACAAAGGTTTCCAGCCAAGAGCTTCCCCTTCTATGTATACTATTCCCTGTTTTAACATATTTGAAGAAATTTAGTTTAGCGTAATATAATAAATATCAAATACAGAGATATCAGAAGTGATCAAATAAATATACAAGGGAGCAGGCACAAAACAATTGGGCACATCATTTTCATGTGGCTTTTTATAATCTTGTACAATCCCAAACCCTAACATATGGTGAATACCTGGTTCCTCTGCACAAAATCATCCCCCACCTTCCCCAAACACATCCGCCATCAGCTTGAAAATCAGGGGATATTACATGTGGTGAGGCCTTAAGTACAGTGGCGCATTTCCAATTAAGTACATGAGGCACATGCCAAGGGGTGGCACTTGTTTGGGGGCGTCACTTGGATGCTTGTGTTGGTACTGTCAGCCCAAAAAGTACCAGTAAAATATATCCAGTGTACTGTACAATATACCATCTTGAATAGAGTGTAAAAAGGTAGAACATGCACATAAGCAAATACTACCCCTTTAAGCTGTCCAATTTAGTAAACCCTGTGCCCCCTATGGATGAAGAGAGAAAATACCATGGTTAGTGGCTTTTTTATAATTCTATTAAATTGTATATCATCAAACAGGGCTCCTAACCAATCAGTAAAAAAAAATTTAAAAATTAGGCAGGTGGTGGCCATTGCTTTTGTGCCTAGGGGCACCCTCACCCCTAAATATGCCCCTGCTTAAGTAGGCTGCCAGAAAGCATTTCTGGTTGTACCTGCAGTGTTATTCTTGGGGAACACATTAAGATATTCTGGCCCAAATGTATTAAGCTTTAACAAGAAATAGAGAGTTATAAATGACCAGCCAACCAGCTCCTAACTGCCATGCCATGCCACAGACTGTGTTTGAAAAATTACAGTTAGGAGATGATTGGCTGGTCATTTATCACTCTTTATCTGTCTCCACTGATAATGTCGATTATCTAACAGGAATGAAAGCTATACCTTATACACACTTAGAATACACTTTACCATGGAGCCGCTGCGGCCGCTAAACCTAGTACACACGCTACGTACTTTATACACTGTTTGCGTACAGAGTCCCGTATCACTGTACGGACTTAGCGTACAAACGCCGCACTGGGGTTACAAAGTACACACAGCGCGCACACACCCAGAGATACACTTTAAACCTTCACAGTAATCCAATGTAATGATAAAACACTTTAAACCTTAGCAGGGCAATGAAGACATGACACCAATTGTGATTTAACCGCTGGGTTCCGACACCACAGTGGATTATTGCTGAAAGGGGGTTACAATACAAATAATACAATACAATTTAACAGAGTAAATGGCTACATTCAATGGTACATACTTGAGTGGACAAGCTTGCGCAACCCGGCCGGTCCCCGGTCATCTGATAGATAACTTTGTGAGTCTTGTGTGTGACCAGGCTGCAGCAGGCTTTATTTATACAATTCTTCCAAAAGCAATACAATGGATACTGTAATCCCTTTGTCCATTGGACACAGGAATGCACTTTTACAGTGCAGGAGAGGTCATAGGTCGGTTTGAATAGGTAGGCGATGTCTTTCCCAACTGCTCTTGTGGGTGGTCTCCTCTGTATTCCCGCCGCATACATAATGTACAGTAAATACAGTTTATACCTATATTCTGCTTTTGCACATAACTATCTGCAGGAACATGCGATCTTCCTCAAACCAACACCGGAATGTTACCCTTAAAATACCCTACAGCTGGATACCAAACACCACCTTATGACCTTGTTCTGTCCGCTCCTATTCTGTAAAGGTGAATCCCTTTGTTCTGTTACCATCTAAACAGCTATTACTTTCTGATGTGATGCAAGGAGACTATGTGTACATTGTGCACTGTTTGGATTAAATATGTAACGTGTTTTGATGGCTCTCCATGCGTGCACAAACTCTACCGTAAATACCCATACCACGCTCTGATGCGCACGACCGCGGGAGCGAGCATACGCAAATTGCAAATATGTGCACGCACAGCAGAACAAGTACACGCGCGGAGGCCATCTGTGTGTAGTTCGTACATGATGTGTATACTGCAATATTTTTCGACTTTGACAGTCCTCCCTTTGGCAGTCACCAATAACTGCCACTATCTAATCACTAAACAGAAAAATATCTACACAATATCTACAGAAGTTTTGGACGGTCGGGGGAGAGTGGTAGGTAGGAAATGTATGGCCTAGTGGGATAGTAAAAAGCATGTATGTATGAATCCATGTCTGAGGGGCATGTATCATCGTGCCATATATGTTCTAAATAAGCTTCGAGGTATTGCGAAGTATACATTAATTCCTTCTCATCCCGTATCAAGGGTCTGTAAATGGGCCAACAAACACTACCGAGCTCTTTTCGGCTTTTTGTTAAAACAAATGGGGTGCACATTTAGTTGATGATACATGGAGGGGGAACATATGTGAGTGCTAGTATATGTGGATATCACCTGTCGACTACGTGTGTCATTAACTGAAGGATGTAGAGATGAAGATAAGACACATATCTAAAATACATTCACATAAACATTTACATAAACATTCTTGGGTAGGGCTGATGTCTTTTCCGAATGGATGTATCTGGGCAGAGGGGGAGACAAAAGAAAAACAGGTGAACGAAACAGGCCATGAAATTCATTTGCAATCCTTATCATATCACTGTCTCTATGGAAGGGTCATGAATTAAATCTGCTGCTATAACAGTACCCTTGCTCCTGAGACTCATCAACTTTGTGCCGTGCTTGCGCCGCGTCAGAATTCGAACACACCTAAATATCAAACCAATAATTATGACGACTCCCAGGATACAAAGGAGAAACTTCCCTACACTCATAATAACATTTTGAGCCCACTCTCCTAAACCTGAGAACCAATTTTGTGAGTTCAACCATGAGACCCAGCCGGTCAGTTCATTACTCACAGTCGCCAAGGTAAGGCTGTGTTTCCTCCTGAACTCCCACTTCAACTGTAAGATATCGTCCATCTTTTGATCGATAATCTCTGTTGGGTCATCAGTGCTGTTTGTAATATACGTACAGCACTTCACCCCATATTGAGTTGCCAGAGTAACATAGTACCCACCTGTCACAGCTGTGATATAATTTAGGACCATCCTGTGCTGAATCAGTTCCTTCTTGTAAGCTTGTAACTCCCTTCCCGTATACCTGAAGGTGTCGTCATACATATCAGTGATATTATCTATCAAGTTCGCTAGCGCATGGATATACCTATAATTTATAATTCCTCTGGCAGTATGGGTGATGTCTAATGTGAGAAGGAATTGAATCCCGGTGGATTCGTGGATCAAATCAGAGGCTGCGTGCTCTGTCCTATCTATGAGGTGTCTCTTGACGATGTGTTCATAGTGAGTATGAGTATAAGGAGCCTGAGCACTGCGGTGAAGGTCTTTCATCTTATCATGGGTTATGGTCATGACCTCTGGCAGTACTCTCCCAATATAACACAATCCCTCTGAGCTCGGGGCAAGCCACTTGTACGCCTTCCTCCCACATATGAAATAGGCATCATCTGGGAGAACATAGGGGACAAAATATAACATCACCATATTACAAACTTTTCAAGTAAAGAAACCCATCCCCAGTTCTTCCATCTGCTCAGTACAAGTATCGGGCTGGATGATATGAGCATAATACCCTGGCGATACTTTTCCAACCCACATGGTCTTGCTTCCACGAGTATACCTATACCGAAAATACCTCCCACTGTTGGCTATTTGGCGTACAAGTTCAGAGTCTATGGGTATCCTATCAGCTCTGTGTGAAAAGGTCATTGTCTGGTTATTCCACGTCACTTCCCAATTTCCTGGTTTTCGGTAATTGGAAATATTAAAACATAATAAGGATCTATCTACATGATACTGGTGGAGCTTCAAACTAGGGGGCCTAGAAATATTGAATTTCTTGTCCACCGGTCTCCCACCCCGTAATTCGAGTACCTCATCTATTGCTAAAGGGTATGGTACTAATCCTGACTTGCTCTGACCTTGAGGTACCTGTGAGCACACCCAGCATTCTGTTTTGGTCTAAGACCTTACCCACCAGTGAGTGGTAATCACTCAACGGATGACGGTCCATGTCGATATTAAGGTTGGACTGACATCTCTGGATGCACCCATCCTCACCTATATTCTCATAATTACTACAAATACAATATTCATCAGACAATAACCCCTCACAGTGCTTCCGAACTCCCTGACTACCAGAGCGCTTACTGATGCCAGCCTTTACTAAAGTGATGTGCTGATCCTGAGATCCTACAAATTCATACTTGCCATCAGAACCCATTCCAGATCCCTGCTCGACCTCTCTGGGACCCTCACAAAAACAAACTGTCCTTATCAAAACCAGAGTTACTAATAGAACCCGAAACGCAGTCTCTTGTGATCGATCCATTTCGTTTAGGGAAAGGAGGAAAATAAGAAGGGGAAAAGACAGGAAAAAGCAGGGGGAGGTGAGGAAAAAAAAAATTATACTACAACCGTTCTAGATCTGTGCTCGGATGCCCTTCAACAGTCCTGCCTCTCAACCTTCCCGGAACAGACACTCCAGTGATACGAGGTTCTCTACACTCTGCTCTTTGTCACGAGTTCTCTCCGGGTCAGCGGCCTTTCTGTAGGGAACATAAATCTTGTATTTCAATGTGTTTAACTGTTGTGTATTATCAGTTGTGTGAAGTAAACCATCTGTGGAAAGTGAAAAGAGAAAGGAAATAATAAAAAGAACATTTTTCAGATTTGCGTTCACCATCAGGCTGTCATGCCATCATGCATATCGGTGTCTATGCACAGTCTCCCTTCACCAGTATTCTCATTCTCCACCCTTTGTGCATGACCAGGCACACTGCGTTAATACTGGTGTCCCTATGCTGGTGAGATATACTGGATTTGGGCAGAACTCTGAAAGACCGAGTAGGCCTGTGGCGTCTGAACTGTAGCCCTGTCGGTGGATGTAAGAGATGAAGAGGAAGCTTTGAAGACAAATCACATAAAGTTTAGTAACAGATAAGTTGGTAGAGGCAAAGATGATTTTACAAAGTTTGACATCTGGATTGGGCACTAAGGGGAATGATTCTCTACTCGGTCTGCTCCCCCCCAAAAAAAAAAAATCTATGTGTGTTATATCTCTACTGGGACTATCCCAGCCATCAATCCAGTGTCCTGTCCATTCTAAATTCATAGGGAACCCGGTATCTTTGAGATAATTTCCTCTACCTGTGATGGACATGTATCTAGAACAGCGAAATGCAACCTTAGTCTTCGTGGGTATCCAACATAATTCGTACTTCCTGGGCGGGAGCACGCTATATGTATACCATCTCTAACAAAACTTCTGCTAAATTAATTAGAGGTCACTTCTGCTAGAGAAAGAAGCAGAAGTTTAGAGACCTCCTCCTAACCCCAGTAAGTTCTGTCAAAAGGGTAAAGTTGCATTTATTCCATTCTTCCTATTAACCGAATCTGTGTTTTCTATGTGGCTCGTGACTCCTTACTATATGTCCCTTGATCCCGTCTATGTGTTTAATAACGTGGCTTGTTTTCTCTGTCTAGGGGTCTATATTGGCTATGTGCTCTACTACTCTTGCAATCTCTAGCAAAATGTTCTTTATTTTTATTTTTTTACAAATGTAACAATTTCTTGGTCTTTTCTTACCACCAGGGTTTTTGGGGTTTAGGCTAATGAGACTCTGGTGTAAGAGCCTGTATACTTTCAATCCCCAGCCTCTCCTCCTGCAGTTCTCTACGCCTAGCAATATTCTTATGGTGTTCAATTGCGCACTCTCTACGACAAGCTACTGTGGACACTCTCCAATCAGGGGAAAAAAAATGTTTGTACCCTGTCCCTTACTGTCTGATTGAGTCCGTCCATTAATACAGAAACAGCTACCTTCCTGTAATTCTCATCGTTCCCTGTATCTGATACCCCCCATGTATCTATTTATTATTTGCAGGTCCTGATGGAAGTATTCATATGTCATTTCATTTTCCCTCTGTTTTATGGAGAATTTTTTTTTTCTCCACTTAACAGTTGTGGGGAAATACAACTCTAGTTGCATGTTAATTTGCTCTAAGTTCTCCTGATTGTGTTTTGTCAGTCATAAGACTATCCAACTCTAATCTACAATCAGTGATACATTTTTGGGTGTCAATATTAGGAGGTAGGCACGCTTTCAAAAATATCCGCCAGTGTTTGTTTGTCGGTTCATACGCATTGCCCAGATCTCTGAAAAATTTCTGACATCTGGCTAAATGCTTCCGAGGGTCAGGGAATTCTGAAATGATTGATTACAGCTCATCTCTGGGCCACGGGCAATACATTGCATTATTCCTGGTGAGGATTATTCCCTGACTATCGGTTCCCCCATTGGGGGTTACTATTTCCAAGACAGGGTGTAATCCTACCATTCCGTTTCTAATCTGTTTACTGTGAGGTGTTGTTGTCTCTTTGCAGTGAACTGTCTCACACTTACCGGTAGCTGTGACCTCACCCGTTCTTTCATTGGGGAATATTGTTACTGCTCTACCTGGTTGGACAGGCCCCACCTGAGTTTCCTGCAGCGAGGTGACTGCTTGGAGGAGAGCTGCGATTTGGCTGGATATATTTGTTATTAAAAAAAGATATAGATTCAATATATATATTACAAAGTACAGTATACCTATAGTTACAACTCATACAGTAAGCAGTTAAAACATTCAGTTACATACAATTACAGTTACAGGCCAGCGATACAATTACCATTCCCTCCAATGCATCTTATGTCTCTCTCTCTCTGTAAATAAATACAGGAACTGATCTGCCAGCAAGTCCATCATCCTCTTGTGACTTATAACCTTGAAAAGACTTTAAAAAAACCAGGATACATCTTGCAAAAAAAAATAATTAGGGTTAATACATTGTTTTTACATACTACTATATTTTATGGATATACCATTGACTGTAGCCATCTTCTCCCCCGCAATATACGGTAGTGGTGGTGCGGTCACCATTGTTTTCCCGCTAGGTTTGGAACCTGCTGCACGAGCTAATTCCCTTTGCATATCCCCCTCTTGCTGCCATAATTTTAAACAATCATTATGTCTAATCCTTTGTTTTCTGGATTTAATCAGACATATCTTTAACCTTAAGTTCTGTAATACCTCTGGTTCAAAGCTGCCCACCCTAGGGAATGGTTCCCTATCATTGTTAGTCATACATATCCACTCATTGCATAAAACTTCTGTGTGTGAACCATATTTTTCACACATGATAAACCTTGCTGAGCCTTTTGGCCACAATTCTGCCTGAACCCTGTCTAAATGTCTCTTACTTGAGCAACTGGCTTCCATATTTGTGGGTCTCTTCTAATATCTTTAAAAAATTCCCACAAACACCAAAATACTCAATATAAGTAGACGGTGAAAGTATACCTGAGCGCCTTCCACTCGCTCTCACCCACGCTGGCCAATACAACGATACACTGTTGGTAGCGGATCGCAATGTACCCAACTTAGGGCTCCTATCAGACCTTACACCGTAATTTCTTTCGGTGGAGGTTCTGTTTGGAATATTTTCCTGAGAGAGGCAGTGAAAATTTCCTTTTCGGTATCTTTCAACTGGAATTGTTTGTAGGGTAAAAAACAGAGAAATTAGATAACTATCTTTCACCCTTTCCAGTGAAGCCCACCAGGGAGATTTCCCGAAGTTATCAAAGAAAAACCCCTTTGTCTATACAATCACGTCTGCGTATGCTCTTCCACAGCGCTTATGACACAATAATATCACGTTGCTCTGTGCTGAACAAACGGACATGTGATGCAATAGCACAGCCTATAGACACTAGTTATCTATATGCCCTACGATTGATGTAGACCACCTAGCTTATACCACCGAGACCACTAAGAGTTGTATGGGATACCACTCAGTCCACTAAGACCACCTAGTTAATAACGCAGGGTTGCGAACCCTACGCCACCGGGCCTCTACTAACCCAGTGTGTCCACTTAGACCACCTAGACCACTTAGTTCTTGGGTTCAGTATCCACTCACTCCTGCATTCGCTCACTCACATACACGTTATTTTTTTTCTGTACAGAAAATTAGGATTCATTCAAGTTGGCAGCTTTACCCCAGAGGCAATACAGGTTTTTTTTTTAAACTAAATTTAGAGTAACCTGCTTTTGAAATCTGATAGTTATGTGCTATTGTATTATATGTCTACTATACCACCTTTGAACTAAACGACACTATTGTATAACTTGTACTCAGCGCCCACATTCTTACGCACTTTGCGCAAACACGCGACCGTGCGTGTCCCTTACTTTGTCCGAGACACGTGTACCAATGTGCGTACGCAATAAAACAACTCACACAATTTCTATAAATGTGAGCAATATTAACTACAATCGCTCACTTAACACGCCACACAGTTTCTTTCTGTATAAACCTTTATGCAGAACTGCGTTTGTGTCTTTACGCTTACTTCCTTAAAATACTGTTATTTCAAATTTACCTATATATTTACCTATATAGCAACAGATGTATCCTATTTCACACAGATCTATAATGACTCTAGCAATAATCAATAATTTAAATGATATGATTCAGATTGGATAGCTATCTTGCAGAACATACACTGATATAAATATACACATAATTATAATAATTATATATATATATGTACCATTCACTGGTCTCCTGGGACTCCTTTACCCATTCAGTGCTTCTAATTTGCATATGAAAGCTATGTGCTTTTGCCTGCCTGTAAAAGTGGTTTTTCATTGCTAAGAAAAAGCAGTTACACAGGTTAATTTGCATGTCAATGGCTATCTTATAGCAAGCAGATTCTAACTAAATCCTAGAGGTAAAAGAAAAAAAAACTTTGTTTATATCTGTGTGTAATTCTTACATCAAGTATTCATCTTACTATTAACTTTTCACTAGGCCCAGCTGAAACTATTTGTAATTGACTATGGCATGGGTTAAATAAATGCATTGGTAACTCATAAATGGTGATTGATGTGACCAAGGAGAGCTGATTATTCTGGGCAGTGAAAATCAGCCATTCAAAAAAATGACCTTCCCAAAATGGCCGCTGCTCCTCCCCCTTCCACATCCATGAGGGTTACACAAAATGGTGGACAGGCCATGTGGTTAGTCCAAAATGGAGGACAGACCATGCGGCTTCCTTTGTCACAAAGAAATCACACATCATACAAGCCCCTGAAGTTATTTTAGGCCTGAGTTAAACATAAAACTATATCAATGCTATGCAGCAACTTTTAAATGTACTTTTAACCCTACTTAACAGATAAGCAATCCAATCTGAATCAAACACAACATGACTTATTTGAACCTTGTTTTGCAACAATGTGAGAGAGTATGAAAAGTATGGGTGCCGTGTACGCTTTTTTGGGCCCAAAAAAATTCACAGATTTTAAATAGCTTTTTTCCTGTTTACCTTACGAGTTCTACCAGCATCTCTACAAACCATACAGAGCAGACTCCATCTAATCAGCAATCAAGTAGGGTTTTCAGTGCATCCATCGACCAAGAAAAAGATACGTAGGATAACTTTCCACCCTTTGCTGATAGATTATGTCTGCTGTGACCTGTTAGGTAGTAAGTATGTGGAAAACCG